>NC_092311.1:46480787-46783818 GCF_036785885.1 Coffea arabica
GGAATGACTTCCTTAGTTACGCAATTTCTAATTGCAAGTAACGCAAGACCCGCAAATGGATAAATTTGATAGAACACTACGAGCACTAGAGGTTAGGCAAATGTAGAATTGAAGACGAAAACAATCAGATCAAAGTGAATAATTAAAGCAGTTAGTGTACGGTAAGAAAAAGTAATTTTTTGTTGCGAGACATGGATGGGGTCTAATCACTAATGAGAAAGAAGGAAACTTTGTAGGGGATGATTGTAAGCGAAAAAGAAAACATCTTTTGGGCCCTGCTTGGACCAAACTCCAGTCACGACAAATGTTTGCTGGGCATTATACACTACAATGACTGGTGTTTTGGCATACAATACGCATTCACATTTGGACAATGCCAGTGCATTAACAGGGAAGCCGCAAACCCCAACATTCCCTATTTCTCCTGCTGGCTGCTGCTGCAGAGCAGATTTAGGATATCCAAACTGACAAGGCGACCAATATCCCCTCTTTCTTGCACGACGCAAATCAGTTTTTCCCCTACACCTCCTACTGCTAGTCTAGCTTAGATCTCCACACTTTTCCAAGTGTGATTCGTTTCACATACCGCCGTGTGCCTGAGGGGGTAACATACATGGTTTGAGGTAGAATTCTTTAGCTTGATCAATGAAATCAAAACCCCTTGATCCCCATCTATATCTTTTCTCGCAACTTAGTGTAACTTTATGAACTAAGAAGAACAAGATCATCTAAAAAAGTCCAAGTTGAGATCAACTCCCAAGATTTAATCTAAACAGAAGGGGTCTGAGTTGATTGTTGATTTAAAACCCATCATCAGATTATCATAATGCACAATCACACGTGCTTGATTCTATTTCTACTACGACAGAACAGGCAAGAGCAAGAAATCCAAACACCAAAAGCAATGGATACATGATCTTTACTTTATTCTCACAAGACATCACCTGATTTATGAACAAGTCTGAGTAGGCTGAGTCCGACTGTGTTTTCTTAAGCGTGTATTGTGTGTGAAACGGCTACGAGACGCCACGGAAGTCAATGAAAGGCAAGTGTTTGCGTTTGTTTTCCGAAGAGGAGAAACAGAGAAGAAAGAGAGAGGGATTTAGTCCATTTGTTGTTGGTAATGTATGGAATGGGAATGGAGTTAATGGGAGTGGGATTGATAACGGGAATGTTGTTAATGGACGGACGTCACGAGGGGGAGTGGTACAGGGTACTAGTGTAGATTGTAGACAGGAACAGGGAAAAGAAGGCAGATAAGAAGAGTACACAAGACAAGAGAAGTGAACAGAAGAGGAAGGAGAAAAGGACAATAACCAAACAGGAGTAATCATCAATGTGAGAGAAAATAAAGGAAACGAGGATCCATCGATATGGACACTGGAAATGGAATCAAACTCTGATTTCCACTTGCCCCTCTGTTTCAGTCTCTGAACCCAGCTCAACACCCACCTCTGCTCCCTCCTGACTACACCACTTCACCGGTTTCCCGGACGTTATTTTTGACGGACAGTCAGGATATGGCCGTTTCTTCGTGGCCGGGCTACTGCCTATACTATGCTATACCACTCCATATACTATACGAGTTCTACTACCGCTGGCTTTTGCAGCTGTGCAATTCCCTTTCTAAACTTTTATTACTGCTTTTTTCTTTTTCTCTTTTACTTACTTTCATACTAGTACTAATATTCTAATCTCTCCATTTCCTGCTTTAACTTTTAGTGTTACAAGGGTGGGTTGTCCAAGCTTGGCTCACACAAAGTAGCCAAAAAAAAAAAAACTTAGGACCTTCGAAGTTTTGATTTCGAACTAATATTTATAAGACTCATAATTGGTTCACAAAGGTGTTAAGATTTTGAACTTATTTCGAGCTCGATCCAAACTCACACAGCAACTATATTATTATTATGTATTATATAGACGATATTATTTTTAAGCTTACAACTATATATAAATTATGAATAGTATGAATTATATTATATGAAACTACTAAACTATACACGTTGGTGTGTGTGTGTGTGTTGTTAGTGACAGACTTTCATAGTGTGTGTGTTGTTGAGTTTAATGAAATTCAGACCTAACTCACGCTTAAATCGAATCTTGAATTTATGCTCAAACTCTATCAAATCTAATTATACACAAGTCGATAGTTATTAAAAAAAAAATCATTCAAAACGTCCCTCACATTTTGCAAAATAATTTTTTGCGTTCCCCACTTTTAAAAGTGTACTTTTACGTCCCTTACAAATTCATATTGGTTAAATTTGGTCCCTATCTAGATTTCTGACTAATTTTTTGTCGGAATCCACCACGTGTCTTACTTGTAATCATTTTTGAAAGGCAAAATTATCAAAATCAAAGTTTACATTACCCGATCCATAGTCCCTTACATATTATAAAATGAATTTTTTTAACCCTCACATTTCACAAAATGAATTGTTTCGTTCCTCACATTTCACAAAATAAATTTTTTTCATCCCTCATATTTTACAAAATAAATTTTTCCGTCCCTCATTGATCATGTGTACGAATAACTTTTTTTTTAAAACTAATATATATCTATTTGATTTCACCTGAACAATATGAATATCATGTAATATATTTCTATTTGATTTCACCTGAACGTATTGTTCAAGTGAAATTAAAATAGATATATACAGAGGTTTAAAAAAAATTGTTAGTTTTTTTACTCATGTTCATTCCTTTTACTCAAAAATTCAAAACAAAGAAGATATTTAATTCTAAACATTATCAAACATTTATATCGAATTAAATTTGGATAGAAAATAAACAAAGGAAAAGTATGACAAAATGAAGTAAGTGATTAATACTTTCAAATTTTAAGATAATCATAAGGTAAGAAATTCAAGTGTTGGTCTTAAAAGTAGCAAGTAAAAATTTCATATTTAAATTGCAATTTGTTAGCATAACTATAGAATTCGAATTAACACTGATTAATTAGATGGTCTTATTACACAACTTAATAAATAAATTATTACCAAAATAGAAAAGGTTACAAATATTGAATAAATTTACATGGTGAAATCAAATATAAATATATATGGGTTTAAAACAAAATTATTAGATTTAAACCCATGTATATATCTATTGATTAGCATATGTACAACTACAATTAGTTTGTTTATGTGAAATCAAATAGAGATATATTACATACTATTCGTACTATTCTGGTGAAATTAAGTAGATATATACATGAATTTTAAAAAAAACTATTCATATATATAGTCAATGAGAGATGAAAAAATTCATTTTGTGAATTGTGAGGGATGAAAAATTTTATTTTGTGAAATATGAGAGACAAAACAATTCATTTTGTGAAATTTAAGGGACTACAGATGGATTATGTAAATTTTGATTTGACAATTTTACCCCTAAAAAATAATCACATGCAAAGCACGTGATATATTCCGGCTAAAAATTAGTCGGAAACTTACATAGGGATCAAATTTGACTAATGTGAATTTGTAAGTGACGTAAAATTACATTTTTAAAAATGAGGGACGAAAAAGTCATTTTATAAAATGTAAGGGACGTTTTGAACTATTTTCCCTTATTAAAACCAACTCGGGGCATTAACCTAGTAGGAGGATAGAGTTGACGAGTCAGTGGTTCAACCGATGTGTCACTGATTGAACCGTTGGGTCATACTATATAATAAAAATATATAATATAATTAAATAAATATATAAATTATAATATAAGTACAAAAATTCTTAAAATGTTAACAAGTCATAACTTATTCATATTTCATAGTTCATACACACACAAGTTATACCCATACGTGTTCCTTAGTTCATAAATTCATATTGATATTATACACAAATATAAATGATAAATCCAAGTGTCAAATAAAGAAAGAAACCTTAATTCCCAAATTTCTTTTCAATTTTCTCATCTAATTGTCAAAAAGACGACAATGCCCATGTTAGTGTGGCTAGTCAAATTAAAAAATTAGGTAAAAAAGTAATTTTAGAAAAAATTTCCAAAACCCACCAAGTTCATAAAAAATCACCGGATTTAACGGCTCACCAGTTTGACCGTTTGGGTCAAATGGTTTAAAGCGAATCATCTGTAATTCCAATTCAATTGCTAAACCGGTCCGGTTCCATTATGAGTCCACAAATTTGACCAGTTCAATTGTCGAGTTGATCCGGATTTAATAACTATGCACAAGGCGTGGCATTTTTTTTTTGTCCGAATCGAACCGATCAGCATCGAACTGATCTAACCCATTAACAATTCCAAGTACTATTACCTTGTCAAGCAATTAGTGCTACCAATTAGTCAAAGGGTTAAACAAACAACAATTAATATTTTACCCATGTTGTATGATTTGTTCAAGATCATTCAACATTAGCTGCTCGAAATCATGAATGTGTCAATTCCTTCAATATAATTTTCTAGTACGAGGTTAGGAACTGGTAAAATAATGCTTAGAAAAAAAAAAGGGATCTGGTAAAATAATCGTTGCTAGACCAATGCAGTTTGACTAGTGGACCAGCCTGCAACATTGGCCCAATGGAGAATGTCGAGGGGTTACATATACTTGAGGGTGACAGTGGAGGCCCATGTAGACTGTAGACGTGACAAATGGCAAACCACGCCTAATGATTTTACTTAACCATGCATAAGTAGTGTTTTACCACTTTTATCAAAAAATGAAATGATTGTATAACATTTCACGCCAAACACGCTGCTGTCTTTGACCAATACTTGTCCAATTATGTGTCCAATGGCCAGGAAAAACCCTGATCGGCTCACAAAAAACCAAAGCAAACTGTTTTTTGTTCTTAAAAAATTCAGAGAATGCAGTAGTGCACTTATTTAATACGGTGATTCACTCCTCAATTTTCATATAAATATTTTCTCCGTAAAGTAGGAATATAAGTGGATTAGATAGTTATCGTTGCAGATGACAAAAAAAAAAAACATAGGAAACAATCCCATGAGGAAACATAATTATAAACTCTTCCACTTTCTTAATTTTTTTTTTTTAGTGTATAGGTGCAAAACTTTTAAGAATTTATAGCACTAATGTAAATTTAATTTATGTTGTTAGTAAAAATTTGAAATGGAAAGTTACCATAAGAGAGAGTTTTTTTGTCATTTTCGCTATGTAATTTGAAGGCTTGCGATGATGTTAGAGCAACTATTTTCCTGCCAAAGCAATTTTACAAATTTCAAAATCTAGGATTTGGATGATTGAAAGTTTTTCCCTTCACGCAAAACACATATTTTCAAAATCTAACACTTGATTGATTCCAAAGAATCCTCAACTTTTGTGCCACTCTGCAAAAACTTATAGTAGTACTCTATATTTTGCAAAATTTTTGATGCACAAACACAAGACAATGGTAAGGTTGCAATTGTCTGATTACAAATAAGAAAAAAAGTATCGAAGTTCGAAAATGGGGCCGCCTCTTCTTGAAATTGAAAAGAATTGCAAGATTTCAACTTCTTGTTAACTTATTTCTCAAACAATCTAGCTGATTTCCGTTGCAATTGTTGATCCCCCCGGATTGCCTTGCCACTAGGGAAGGAAAACCCATAAAGATCTTCCAGGCAACGGCATTGTTATTGTGGCTACAAATGATTTATCGTACAGACAAATAGACATGATTAATTTCTTCCTGCTTTCCTTCCCTTCTGATTTTCTGAAAATCAATGAATTATTGACTGTGGAGATGAATTTTGGATTCTTGGTCGATGGAGTCATCATAGAGAGACCCCATGAGAGAGAAATGGAAGGCTGAAGAAGAACAGGAAGAAAGAAACCGGAAGAAAACAACGTAGAAAGAGGAATAAAACTGTAAAAGTAGGGATTGGGATTTGGGACATTAAACCCAAAAAAAAAAAAAAAAGTGAATGATCATTTAGAATAAAATTTAAAATTGCTTTGGCAGGAAAATAGTTGCTCTAACTGCATCACCATCACCAGCCTAGCTTGAATAATTGATAAAAAAAAAAAAAAAGTGGAAATAGGGGAAAGTTTAGGACTTTAATGGCACAATAAAACCAATCAATTAGAAAAATTTCCCCAAGACTTTGACATTCTAGGACAAATTGACAGTTCATTTCGAGATGACTTGATGCTTATCTTCCAATCGATCGGGTCCTGATGATGATAATCAGATAATCAAGGGTCCACAACCACCTATTTCCAATTCATTTGAGTCCATTATTGAAGCTCAGCATTAACCTACAGCGAAATTGACCGATGGGGTTTCGCTAAAAAATACTAGCACACTTGAGATTAGTGGTTTTATGGCCTAAACTAAGTCAAATTTTCGTGTATTGGTGGCCTGGATTAAGTAGGCATTCGAGAATATGGTGTTCGATCTCTTTGGCTTTCACTTATTTACAGTTTCACAATTTTGACAGAAGGGGTCTTAAGTGGAATTTTGAGGATGGTGTCAATGTAGCAGTAGCACATAAGATAAGACTTGTAGTCTCCAAGATTTACTCTGATCCTTGGCATTGTTTAGGTCAATGTGAGAACTGTTTGATAAATAATGTGTCAGTAATTTCACTATAACTTGTTGTTCAGATGTAATTGAACCCTGAGATGGTGAGTGGAATCGAAAGCAGCAATATGTTTTTAAACTCGGATCAAAGAATGAATTGAAAAAACCTTCTGATTCACGGTTCGATCAGCTCGACTAATTCAAAGATTTAATAATTTTTTATTTATTTTAGTATTAAAAGTTTTAAATAAAATAAAAACTTAATAAAAATAGGTCGAACCTCCCAATTTTTACCGATTTTTATTGGTTCAAATGGCTTTTGATCAAATTTGACCGATTCAATTGATTTTTTAAATTATTTATTGAAGTGGATCGAAGGCATGATCGATTTACGGTTCAATTGGTCGAATCGACCAATCCGATTCGATTTTCAAGACACTCCAAAACGATCCCAACATTTATATTACCAAAAAAGAAAAAAGAAAAAAAAAACTTAACTGTATAGTTGCAAAATGGAGAGACAACATGGTCATGGTCCTCAAGAAAGTCGGGAGAAGGTCTAACGACCTCTTTCCAGTAAGTAAGCAGCGTTTTCTCTCTCATCTTTGTGCTTAGCAAAGATACGTGCTACTTTGCTCTCATCTCTGATGGCGCAAAAATTTCGAAATAAATCCAACGGTCGAAGTCCCATATGACGAGTCATGAAGAAAGAAGGGACCATTGGACATAGCAGCAGAAGAGCTTTTTCCTCCTACTTCACCTCCCCGCCATTTCTTCCTCACCACAACTCTTCTCCCTCCCCAGCCCAATTCTCAATCCTCCCATCATTCGATACCTTTCATCCCTGTTCCACCTCATCCCAGATCAAGAAAATCCCTCAAATTTACACAACAGAAGTTCTTTTCTTTTCTTTTTTGAACTTTTTTCCTTTTCTATGTGGTACATTTAATCTGTTCTTGAATGGTAAAGAAAATGATTGCTGGAAGCAACAACAATGGGCTCAATTTTCGCATGGCATTGACATTCTTTGCAGGGGTGATCACTTTAACAAATAATGTCGTCTTCACCTATGCGGCGAATGACAGCAGTAGTGATGCTAGTATGGATCTCTTAACAGATGCAATCTCTGCCCGTTTCAGCAATTTCACTGACTCATTCAAGGGTGATATCACGAAAGAAATGGGATTTTGCATTGACAATGTGTAAGTCCATCTTGGGTATTTTTCCTCAGATATATAGAGAAATATGGATGCACACATTTCTTATGGTTCTTTCTCTTATACTACATGCATATGTTTTTCTTGTTGGTCAGCTGGTGGACTGTAAATGTTTGCAATTGGTGAATTATGTTTTACGGTCATCTGCATTGAACGATAAAGCTGATAGGTATCCAAAAAAGGGTGAATGTTGCTTGATGTAAACTGTAGTTCTGAAATGGTTACGTGATCTATGTCCCATTAACGTAATGAACAGTTGTTTCACTGCATAAACATCTAATGAATGCAATAAAATGGTAGAACAAGTAGTAGTGTAAGCAAGTATACTCAAAAGTTAGTTATTTTTGTAAAAGGCTATTAACTAGCTATTGTATAATTTGATCTTTTCAAGAATGCCTTGCTTTGCCTAGGATGTGTAATAAGAGAGATAAACATAGTACATATTTTAAATATGTTAGAATAGGGGTACTAAGTCAGCTTGGGTGGTGTATAAAGCAAACAGAAGAAAATTTGTATTATCTACTTGCACTTTTTATGTAAGGGAAGATGGACGCTAATTTTAGCCAGCAGTAACTAAAACTACGATTCGGCCCAACTAGTCTAAAAAAGTAGAATATTTCCTTTTAATACAGTTGGCATTTAATGTAAGATCTAAGGGATATTTGCTTGAGATTCCGTTAATCTTTTATTCTTCTTGTAGTTTCTAGTTGATTAATGGGATTTTGGTTTGCATTATTTCCTTGGCTCTTGTTAATCTATAATTTCTCTCTTTTCATATCCTTGCTCTCTTTAGCTCAATATCCTTCCTGTTTCCTCCACCGTATAGAGTCCTATATTAACAATTTCTCACATATGCATGTCACTTCTGGAGAAATACACATGATGGTGTAGAAAAGTCATCTGACTGATAAACATTTCTGCCATGTGAGACAAAATCAAACAGATGGAACGGTAAAACCGAGAGATCCATTTGCTCATGGGATCCTCTCCTTAGCTACTCTTTATTTTTCCTTCCATAGATTATGTGTTACAATGGTATATTCTATTTGATCTATATGGAAGGTTTACTATGCATTTCTACAGGTTCTACTTCTCGTTGATACTGAACTTGATGCCTTTTGATTGTGTTAGGGATGCTGAATGGAATGCCGCATTTAATTTCTCAAAAAAGTCAAAGTTCTTAGCTGAATGCATTAGATCGTCGGGAGGTATTGACTGAATTCAGAATTAGCTAGCAGTCATATTTGTGAAAATTTTAAATCAACTTCATTCATTTTTGCTTATTATTTTCTCTAGGTGATCAGAATGCAATTCCCATTTGTCATCCTTAGACTTCTTTGAGAGCACCTAGTAAATGGATTACCTAGGCTCCTAAAGTTCTACAGGCTGATAGGAAGGAAAAGGAACCCTTTGGCTGGAGACCAGAAAACACTTAAATTGTGCATTTATATGATCATAATACCTGATTAAGCTTCACTGTTGAGTTTTCATTGGACAAATTGGTGACCTCTACTGGTCCTAGTTCTTTTAAAGTTCTCAAAGTTGGTTTGCTTGTGATGTCCAGAATCTATTTTGATAGGAAAAGAAATATAACTCTCCTGATTAAATTACCCCATTGAAGAATTGATACAAATATATGTTGTCACATTACTAATTTGGCAGTCAAGAAGCTTTCTTTCATTTGATGGAGAACCTATGCTGCATAATGCAGCACCAGGTTTTAATACCATCTCTGAGCTCATGCTTGTTCTTGGAGTTTTCAATCCTTTCCATTTCAGTCTTCCTTTGTCATTTTGACATTCCTTTTTGTTCTGTTGTGGATTTGTAGGGGATGCTGCACGGCGCTTGTGCACTGCAGCAGAAGTAAAGTTTTACTCCGGTAGTCTAATTGATCAAGCAAAGGAAACTGGAGGAGTACCAACTACATCAAACTTCTTAAAACCTAACAAGAACTGCAACTTAACTTCTTGGATTTCTGGTTGTGAACCTGGATGGGCTTGTAGTATTGAAAAAGACAAGAAGGTTGACCTCAAAAATTCAAAGGATATTCCAACTAGACTTAGTGATTGTAAACCGTGTTGTGAAGGCTTCTTCTGTCCTCATGGTCTTACCTGCATGATACGTAAGTATTTGAAAGTTATCTAAAACTTTTCCTCTTTAATCTTTCTTACTTTTCAGGCATCCTTTTGAAATCTATCACTCATCTGAATGCCATTCTATTAGAGTTTCTCTTGATCTTATTTTTAATCATTTTTACATTTTTCTTCGGTGCTTTTCTTAAACCATCTTGAAGTTTGATTTCAGTTTCAAAACTAAAGCACTAAGAAGTTTCTTTAAGTAAAAAAGGTCTAAACGAAAGATTACCTTTCCTTTGCATCTGAACTTAATTTTTCAGAATGCTGAATGAGCAATTGACTATGAGTTGGCGAAATAATTCACACTGTCGTAATTATGTATCAATGCATTAAGAAAACTGAATCAGGATGAACAATTCATGGATGCCTTACTCATTCTCTGTTTCTCTGACCAATTTGATTTGACTTCTTAAGCTCTGAAGGATTATTGTTAGGTTGATAAGTCTCACTATTATAATTTTATCAAACCAAAACTAAGGAATAAAAGCAAAAGGTAAACAATCCAAGTGTTTGACGTTGTTTTCCACGTAATGGATGTGATACAAATACAACGCCATTATTTGTAGAATAATGTCAAACACTCAACTTGTTTACAATGCTTATGGAAGTGAACTCAACATGTCAATACTTATTGTGCTCTAATCCAGGAACATATGTAGCACTTAGCCTGGTTGTTTGTTTCCTTTTATGTACTTTTGTGTTGCTGTTTCTCTCAAAAGGTTGTACCTTACATTCATGAACGTCCATTAATTTCATGCCTACGTGCCAAGAAATATCTTATCAAACTGTAAGTTGTTCATTCTGCTCTTGAGGAACATCTTGGTCAGCAGCCATTTTGACTAACGTCTTTGGGGACAAGATTTTACTCCTAGTTGAAGCTGGAGTAGCTTTTGTTTTGGTTTCAAATTGAAGGCAGTTTACTTAAGCAACGCACATAGTTGGAGACGGTTTGTATGGTTTCAGCATGCGAGATTAACAAGTGGAAGAGCTTGCTAAGATTTTCTTGGACGCTCCATCTATGTCATGTGTTACGTGTAATGATAAAATTATATCGCATGAAGGCTGGAAAAAGAGCCATAGCTGCTTTTAACAACTTTGTTATATCAGGAAAATATCAACAAGTTCAACATGTCAGTGAACAAAAAATTAGCTACTTTCATTTGCTATATCTTGCATTTGAAATTCCATGCTGCTTTCTTCTAAACTCTCTCTCTCTCCCCCTCCCTCCCTTTTCTTTTTTGTTTTTTCCCTGATTTTGTTCTTTTGATATATTGCCGGTGGAGGACGATTTCTAACCTTTTTCAAAATCTCATTTCTGAAGCCTGCCCATTGGGTGCTTATTGCCCTCTTGCAACACTCAATAAAACTACAGGTTACTGTGATCCGTAAGTTAAAGTCTTCTCCTAAACCATTTCCTCAATCAGGTTATCTTGCGTTTGCTCCAAGTGATGTCCATAGTCTATAAAAACTGATGCAGGTACCGGTATCAATTGCCTACTGGAGGGTCCAACCACACTTGTGGCGGAGCTGATGTCTGGGCTGATTTCATGAGTGCAACTGAACTATTCTGTTCAGCTGGATTTTACTGTCCAAGTACTACTGAAAAGATTCCATGCAGCCGTGGGTATTACTTACATCCCAACACTCGTAGCAATTTTTTCTAGTGGCTTTATTTCCAATGTTTGTGTTCTTAAGAAAAGGCTCTTGGCATCTCTTTGCTTCATTTATGTTGCAAGTCTTGTAATATGTTGCATATCCTGTAGTTTATTTGCTTGTGGCTGTTGCTTTGTCATTGTTCAGGTATTACTGCAGGGCAGGCTCTACAAAACCATCAAGTAAGTCGTGTTTTGTTGTTTGTTTACACCATTCAGATACATGGATATCTGTTTTCTATGTATTACAAGAAGCCATGAATTTTGTATATTCATGCTCAATTTCTAATGTAATGCTGGTAATATGGCCTCTGCAACTAGTTTTTGGTTAGTTGTTTGCATGTGAGCGTCGTTAACAGATGACCATGTGAAGAAGAACAAAAGAAGAGGACAAAAAGAAGGGCATATTCCTGGTGATACGAGTCTCAGAAGATATGAATGTCCTTCGTTGTGCAAATATGATTATAAACTTCACCTTTGTCTTTAGTATGCATGGGTACAGATTTTGCCTGACATCTGAGTGTCAGATGCTTGACAAGGGACTTAGTGTAGTACAATGAAAAATGAGACCCCAAAATGTTGCCAGATTTTTGTATTATCAAATCACATGAAGGTTTTCTAATCACAACAGATATGTCTGATCAAGACGTTACTTAGTGTTTTTGATAACTGTGAATGAGGTACTGTGAGGAGCCATGTTCATTTATCTTCTGTATTCTGCAAGTTTTGCAGAGATGTCTTAAAGGCATGCTAGCAGTTCCTTTTCTAGTTAAGCATTCTTGCAGAGAACCTATTTTACAGTTGCCTATCTTTTCCTTCTTAATGGCTCGTTCTAAAATAATGTTGTATTTTGTGGATGATCTTGTAGAATGCTATGCGTTGGCAACTTGTGATCCAAAAACGGAAAATCAGAATATCACAGCATATGGTATCCTGTTCTTTGTAAGTTCACAATCATGCGAAAGCAGCTTGTTTCATTCCAATATTCTATTTCCACATATAATTTCTCTTTTGCTAGATGTTTCACTCTTTTCTCCTATATTTATTTAGGTAGATGTAAGGAAAAACGTTTAATGAGCATATATTATTGCAAGCACAAAGTGAATTTGTATTCAACACAAGCAGAGATCTTGTGAATTTCTTCTAAAAATGTGAATTTGTCTTTAACATCTTTTGTACAAAAGATGTGAATTTGTGTTCACAGCCTTTTCTTGCAGCTGAAGTGGTAGGAACTTATGAAGCAGGTTTGAACCATCTTTTATCTTCTTGTCAATACCAGCTACCTGCAACTAAGAAGATTCTATAAAATCCTTAAGCCCTGATGGGAATATAAAGTTGGGATCAGCATCACATGGAGGTATCAATAGGAGTAGGCAAAGTTGAACTGGCTTCATTGTACTTCTTTCTTCTTTCCTTTTTGGATTAAAAGGCATAGGACTTCCGGTCTTACCTTTGGGAACAGTGAGGTTTCCTTTCTGTGCAAAATGGGCCGCAGTCTTTTGTAGTAACCGTTTACATACAACTAAGTCGGTATTAGTTCGACAAAAAAAAAAAGAAAAAAAGAAAGAAGAGTCGGTATTAGAAATGCTGCACATTTTCCTGATGCGTATGTATTGCATCCAAATTGTGCATGGTCGAATGCTTTTTAATTTGCTCTTGTCATTCCTTTGTAGGGAGGCATCATGCTTGTACTTATCATTATTTACAACTGTTCTGATCAAGTACTGAGTACAAGAGAAAAAAGACAAGCTAAATCAAGGGAAGCTGCCGCAAGAAGTGCAAGGGAAACTGCACAGGCACGTGAAAGGTGGAAGTCAGCAAAGGATGTTGCTCGAAAGCATGCAACTGGACTGGGAGAACAGTTATCTCGAACCTTTTCTCGGAAGAAATCTGCTCGGCAAGAACCACCAAGGAAAGGTGCCGGCTTGCCACCAATGCCTGCAGAAGCTTCTGAACCGAAAGGCAAGAAAAAAGGAGGAGGAAACCTCACGAAAATGATGCAAGAGCTTGAAGAGAATCCTGATAGTCATGATGGCTTCAATGTTGAGATTGGAGACAAGAACATTAAAAAGCAAAGGGCTAAGCAGTTGCAAACTCGGAGTCAAATTTTCAAGTACGCATATGGTCAAATTGAGAAAGAGAAAGCTCAACAGGAGCAGAACAAAAATTTGACATTTTCTGGAGTAATCTCCATGGCTTCTGATATCGAAATAACCACAAGACTTCCTATTGAAGTGGCTTTTAAAGATTTGACTCTTACGTTGAAAGGAAAAAAGAAGCATCTCTTGAGGTGTGTTACGGGGAAGCTAGTGCCAGGCCATGTCTCGGCAGTCATGGGTCCATCTGGGGCTGGTAAAACAACATTTCTTTCTGCATTGACAGGAAAAGCTACCGGTTGCACCAAGAGTGGGTTGATTCTCATAAATGGTAAGGTTGAATCGATGCATTCATACAAGAGAATTATTGGATATGTGCCTCAAGATGATATAGTTCATGGAAACTTGACGGTGGAGGAGAATCTCTGGTTTAGTGCTAGGTGCAGGTATGCCACCACTAGTCCACATGGCATTTCAACTCATCTTTTAGGATTTATTGGTAACTGGTGCTTCTGTACTCCAATTTCTTGAGAATTTAAGTTATCTAACTAATTCCAATTGGTATGAAGGTTTTTGTTCTGTTGAAGGTTTTTATTCTTGTCCCCATATTGTCATTTTAAGCATATCTTTAAATATTCTGCCTCCGTTGAATATTTTCCTATAAGCTTCTCAGATTATCTTCCCTATAAGTTAATCTAAGTTAATCTGTAGTTAAAACTATATACATTCTTCTGAATAGTGGGATTTGTAAACTTCAAGAATTAGCATATTCATCTATATATCCAGGAAATTCAAAGCTAGGCTTGTTATCATTTTTTTTTACATCATTTTACATTACAGCCTCCTTTTGCTCTATGCATGATGAGGTTTGGATGAATTTCCAGTTCATGAAATCATTCCTCCCTATGTGAATTTTGATGCATTTGATGAAGTTAGGAGTCTTGTGAGCATGGATTAATAGCTATAACCCTTGGTCGGTGCCTAGTTCAACATGTCGGCCATGGAATAAGCAAGGAAGAAAACCAATATAAAGAGAATTGTTAACATAAATTTTGCCTTAACTTCATATGGCATTTAATAATATCATTCTCTCTTATTCAATCTCATAACTTTACTTATCCGGCGAGCTTGCATTCTGATTTTGTGCTCTTTTCTTGAGTTCTTGTTTGTAGATTACCGGCTGATCTTCCAAAACCAGAGAAGGTGTTAGTAGTTGAAAGAGTCATCGAGTCCCTAGGATTGCAGCTGGTTAGGGACTCTTTAGTAGGAACAGTGGAAAAGCGAGGAATTTCTGGGGGACAGAGGAAGCGAGTTAATGTCGGGTTAGAAATGGTTATGGAGCCTTCTTTACTGATCTTAGATGAACCCACATCTGGCTTGGATAGTTCTTCTTCTCAATTACTGCTTAGAGCACTCCGTCGCGAAGCTCTTGAAGGCGTAAACATATGTATGGTGGTACACCAACCAAGGTAATCTTTATAGCAGATAATTCACTAATTATTGTGGAAGTTAAAAATTTGTCTTCCTCTTAGTTTTGACTTGGAATCTTATTCTTGAGGAGGCTTGCACGTTTTAATTTTAGATATTTCTTTCTCAATTTTTGATGATTCCTGATTCTTATCCTGTTAGTTTTGATGAACTATGCTGTATGAACTGCCATATAGTTTTTATTCTTTGTTAATTCCGAAAGGCATAAATAAATTTCAAAGATGTAACGGTTAATTGGTTGCCTTCTCATCTAAGTTTCTGTTACTTTCCTGGTTCAGCTACACCTTGTTCAGGATGTTTGATGATTTGATACTTCTAGCTAAGGGTGGTCTAATTGTATACCATGGATCAGTGAAGAAAGTTGAAGAGTACTTCTCCGGAATTGGGATCCAAGTCCCTGAGCGTGTTAATCCTCCAGACTACTACATTGATATTTTGGAGGGAATTGTAAAACCGAGTGCAAGCTCTGGAGTTAACGTCAAAGATCTTCCCCTGAGATGGATGCTTCATAATGGCTATCCAGTACCACCAGAAATGCTGGATTCTGCTGGAATGGCGGCAACTGGAGATTCAGCACATGGCGGGAATCCTGCAGCGGCTGGGGCTGATGGACAGTCTTTCGCTGGAGACCTGTGGGAAGACGTCAAATTCAATGTTGAGCTGAAGAAGGACCACTTACAACATAATTTCTTGAAGTCGAAGGACTTATCTGACCGAAGAACCCCAGGCGTATTTACGCAGTACAAATATTTCCTAGGAAGGTATCAGTCAATTACTGATTTGGTATCACGCAGCCTAGATATTTCTGTTCTTTTATGCATGTATCAATTCTGAGTTCAGAGCCAACCATATTTGTTTTGTACATGAATTAACTTCTTTAGGGTGGTAATATGGCAAGAACCAGAGCGCTTCTTTAGACATTTCATTTTTAGAAAATATTCATTTGGATGACATTTGATGGGTGAGAGGGAAGGAAGAATGCGTAGGCATTCATGATAATCTCAGAAGCTGTAGGATGTTTGGTTCAAATTCTACGTTTTGGTAGCTTATAGTGATTAAAGGTGAATGATCTTCACTCCCATTAGCTTAGCATCTGCTTACACGTACTATTTCAATTTTGCTCAGAGTTGGTAAACAGCGACTACGAGAAGCCAGGACACAAGTGTTAGATTTTCTGATTCTACTGCTCGCTGGAATATGCCTAGGGACACTGGCTAAAGTGAGTGATGCTACCTTTGGGGCCATGGGATATCTCTACACTGTCATTGCAGTTTGTAAGTTTAATTATCCTACCTTATTGATCACTTTTTGATATGTCTCATCCATTTCAACTCTTTCAAAAAATCATGCGTGCCACAGAATCAATTCTAATATCTCATGATGTTGCTAGCATCTATGATACTACTATATCGCACTGCATGTTAAAGATCTTTGTCATTTCGTGAAAGTTTGCAGACACACAAGAGATGTGTTGCAAGCGTATGCCCGATGCTATTAGATATTCTTCAAAACTTATTATTTTGTAAATTCTCTTCTGATGATATTGTTCATTCTTTCTCATTTACCAAGTTTTTATTCCTTGCTCTCAGCTCTACTCAGCAAGATTACAGCTTTGAGATCATTTTCTCTGGATAAGTTGCATTACTGGAGGGAGAGTGCTTCTGGCATGAGCAGCTTGGCTTACTTTCTTGCCAAGGACACGGTTGACCATTTTAACACAATTGTAAAGCCAGCAGTTTATATGTCAATGTTTTATTTCTTCAACAATCCAAGATCAAGCATTATGGACAATTATGTTGTGTTGGTGTGTCTGGTGTACTGTGTTACTGGTATAGCTTATACACTTGCCATCTACTTTGAACCTGGTCCTGCCCAATTGGTATGCATTTGAAGTTCCTACTGCATGATATATATATATATATATATATATATATATATATATAGTACTAGTATATTTATATACCATTTGCATGGCTCATAAATTAGTTCTGCTCCCTGCAGTGGTCAGTGCTGCTTCCGGTTGTCCTATCTCTGATTGCAAACCAGGAGGGTGACCCATTTTTTAATAAACTAGGGAACTTCTGCTACACAAAATGGGCTTTGGAAGCATTTCTCATAGCAAATGCAAAAAGGTTTGATCCAAATGTCATGTCTTTGCAATTCACATTACAGTCTCTATTTAGTTTTCTCACATGTCACAAATCGCCAAATAATTAATCAGCCTATATTGCCCCGTAGAGACCGACATCATTGACTTAGTGGACTATTGTTTGAATTCAATTCTTGTTAGTAGAAATTTAGTTCCATTCATCAATTTTCACGAAAAATAATGCCAAGAACATCCCAAAATGTCGTGACTACAGATGGAGTTCTGCACAGTCCCTCTTGTTTACTTTCTTGATTAGACATGGTACATGCTGTTTCTCATGCTGCTGTGGAAATTGGAATCTTACAGGATTTGAATTTCAATTAGCATTCAGTAGCTGTACAAATTTCTAATCCTGTCAAAGTATTATGACACATTGGTCTTGTAAAAGATCATCAGGCCTGATCAAAGAGGACAAACTTAGAATGGACATTACCTAGGGCCATTGTATGCATGTTAATATGGCAAACCTGCGTGGTTGTAAAGAAAGGGACTGAAAATACTAACAATTAACTCGCAAGGCTACTTCACCTTACTATGCTTCTTTCCACGTGAATGCTGTTGCAATTGCTAGCCAAGAAAGATGGAACTCTGCTGGGGATTTCAGAAGACAGTACAAATTACTAACTCGTATGTGTCAAATCAGTCCTGGTTACTAGCATGCATGCAGTAGATAACTAATGAGGAAAACAAAAGACAGTTAAAAAGTTATCCTTCGCACCTTATAGTGAATATACCTCAACAAAATGTTGAGATAGTTGATCTATGTCTAACCTACTGGCTGAATACTCTGCTCATTTATCTAATCTTATTTCTTTGATTGTCAGGTACTCAGGAGTGTGGCTGATTACGAGATGTGGTGCGTTACAACAGAGAGGGTATCATCTTGGAGACTGGTATCCCTGTTTAGCATACCTGGTGGTCACTGGTATACTCAGTCGTGGTTTAGCATTCTTCTGTTTAGTCACCTTCCAGAAAAAATAAATCAATCTAGAGATGCCCTTCCCGTGCTATGTTCGTGAAAGACCTGCAATAACTTCATTCATTTCACGTTCTGGAAAAATGGCACAAGGCGTTGCAGGTCCTCTAGAATCTTCAAAAGTCATGGAAAAGAATCAAGCATGCGACCTTCTCCGTTCTCCTATCTATAACTATGCTTGCATGGTCCGTTCTCCTATCTATAACTGTGCTTGCATGAACCTGTCCAGCAAATGTAATGAAGCGGTAAAACCAAATGGTTTGCTTATTCACTGCAAAAGTCGAGTCTGGGTTGGAATGCTAATGCAAGTTCAAGAAAGGAACGGTGTAATTCTTGCATGTTGTATTTGAGCCCTGATAATATGCAGTGTGTGGAAATATATTTTGTCAAACCTCTCTACTACTGTTTAAAAAGGCGGTAAGAGTATTACAATGGGCTGCAAATACAGGGAGAACAATGTACCAACACATAGCTTAGCACCATGATCTTGCTGCTTGACATGATAAATGTACATATGTATCCTTGTAGCTTTCCTTTATTGGGGTAAATGGCATGAGGCTTGTTTATAGGGAAATTACAGACAGATGTAAGAAGAGAGTTGTTTCTGAACATGAGGATAATTAAGATCTTCCATGTTGTATTAAGTTTAGAAATGAGAGTGGCAGGGAATATTTCAATTAAGATTTGCCATTCCCATGCGCTGTTCATTTTCTGTTACCTGTTTTTCCTCCTTCCTGTTGGTTTGAAACGTTATAGCTGTTCACTATCCAGTAACATTTTCTCAAACCCCAAGCACTTTTCCAGTCAATACATTCCATCCCTTCTTAGGTGTGTTACATAAGCTCAGGCGACACTGCAGTGTTGTTTGCCTCTGCATCTAGACTCAAATCCTTCTACTATTTGAACTCCATTTCAATTCATGCATTCTGTCCAGGGAGATTTCCCGACAACTGATGCAATTGAGGAAAGAGTGCTGGTTAAAAGCATACAAATATTGAGATCCAAAAAACCGTGTTTACCAAACTCTACAGCAGTTAAGCAACTACTACCAGCAACAAATGAATAGTTTCCTCCATCTTCATTACCCTGTTTTACTGAGCTGTTGATAATAGGAGTAGTCAATAATGGTCTTACAGAAATCTGGTATCTTTCATTTCCTACAAAAGAGTGTTACAGCGAAATGTTAGTCTTTAACTTCACCAAATGCAAAAAACGTTCCACCATACTTACTTCAAATTGAAGCCATTAGAGTGCATTAGCCTCCAAAAGACACAGAAAAATTTAACTGTCCTTCAAGTTGGACAAATGGGTTCAGAAAAACTCCATTATTGCTCATTGTTCCCGTTGTAAGGCAACTAACCTCAAGGAAAGGGAAATGTCTAGTGACAAGGAACTTCAACGTACTTTGAAAGAGCTCCTAATGCAGTAATACTTGACTCACAAGAGATAGTTTAACAGGAACTAAAGAAATTCAGTCACATAGAAGCAATAAAAAGTTTCGTACGAAATAATTTTAGTTGCATCTCAATGACAACACATCAATTTAATGTCTCGTACAGAATAGTAGTGATGAAACATAACATGAAAAAACTTAGTAAGTTGCCCATTTTGCATGAAGATTCACTCCAGAGATACATATCTTTTTTCTTTTGGCAGCAATCTGTGTTTCAAAAGCCATAGAAAACAGATTTATACAACTACGGCACTGTGAGACATTAGAGTCTAGAAGAAAAGTACACTATTGCCATATCCCCTTTTTTGGTATGTTCTAACTGCTTTTGTTTGACAAGGAAAGCTTTTTACCATAAAACTTCTACTTAAATCTTTTTGCAGGAGTTTAATAGTCCAAATTCTCTTCAGTTTTTCATTCTCTATTTCAGATGAATGAGAACCATTTATCACACAACTATCTTTTTCCAATACTTGAATTAATGAGCATCTTTGCATGATAAGAGCAAACGTGT
Source organism: Coffea arabica (assembly GCF_036785885.1). NCBI lineage: Eukaryota > Viridiplantae > Streptophyta > Magnoliopsida > Gentianales > Rubiaceae > Coffea > Coffea arabica. The sequence goes on from NC_092311.1 coordinate 46,500,950, forward strand.
GTCTGAGCAAAATAGTTACCTATCTTGTTCGGAACAGTCAAAAGTGAAGCTTTAACGCCAAATGACATTCCCCATAAACTTGAGTGCTGGAACACAGGCGCTTCAACCATTTTCAAACTCGATAATTCCTGGTCTTTATGAATCATATCAAAGGCATGCATCTGGTCCTGGAAAGTATCAATAGGACATGAAATAAGAAGCTAAAGAAAACAAAAGAGAGAACCCAGAGGATTCTTTCTCTGCAGAGGTATTCATTTTGTGCATGTGTTGATATACTTGACATATAAGACATCAACGTTTGGCATGGACTTGGTTAATGCTTGAACTCTTTAAAATTTCATAGCTTTGCATGTAAAGTTCGATGCAACCAGCCGAGCAACTGTGGTATATGGTACACCAGTTGCTGCCTCTTGTAGGATCTAACTTTCTAGTCACCAAAAGCCCAAAAGAGAACCCAACCTATCTGTCAAGTCTTTTACTTTGTTTGCCCTCCTTTCACAATGAATAGGTCTGCCTATGCCCAAACCAATAAAAGAACCAAAAAGACAAATCATTGATAGCATAAATCCAACATTACACAGATTTCCTGGGGAAAATAAAAAAACTTGTCCAGTCTTGAAATCCAAGTGAACTGTAACAGTATGAACCAAAAAGTGAGGTCATACAAGGTTTTACTGGGACTATACATTGAAAAGCACACAATAAATCCATTGCCATGCTAGAGCCTTCCCAAATTTTCTGGCACCTCAAGTTTAAATGGAACACTTGAACAAAGAAATTTTCAAAAGCAGTATCATTTTAGAAATTCTGGAAGATAATCAAGATGCATAATCTGAAAAATGCAATTGGATTACGCTTTTAAGACGAAGCATATCCACACCCTAATGTGCATTTGCATACTACATGCCCAGACTTGTCATGATTTCTACTTTGATCTCTATGGAAGTTGAGCAAGGCCCTTAAGAGTAATCAGGTTTGCGATTCTAAATCATCTTGCAATTTAGAATCGCTGATCCTATTAAACTTAACATCAATCAAATCTACTATGTTAAGGCTCATGTGACTAAAAAAGACAGTAATTTAATAGTGCAAGATGAATGATGATACTCCATTTTGGATGTTGCAAGATGATAAAGATTCACATATTACCTTCCTTTTCATTGCACAGAACTTGCAGTCTGACAGTGATGGAGGTAACACTTGATTTACAATAAGCCTTCGTACTGGAACTTTTTCCTTCTTTAAGGATGCACACAACCTCGAAGACTCGCTAACTGCCATTGCCTTGTTAAGGAAATCAGAGAAAAATACCATTAAGAGTTACATTTTAAAAAAATAAGAATATTCTACAAATTACTAAATTACTTACTGGTCCACCCAAGACAATTTCTACCAAAGTAAATAAGATTCAATGACATTTCTATGATTACTATTTTCTGCAAATGAAAAGATCAACAAATGCAGCTGTAATGACTAAAAGACTGCTTTTACTTAAAAGAGTCTTCATCAAAGTTCTCCATTCATTGAACTAAACAAGATGAAGCGACTCTTGACATTGGAACAATTTTCTCCCCTACAAGTAAGATTGATGACTTACTTTTGCTACTAAAATTCACAATGTAAAATGCAGAAGTTTTTGAACTCACAGTGGGTATTGTTACTTTCACAACTCTGTTGTCTCTGTATCCCGGAAAAGATCTCGCACCTTCGTCATTCTCTCTCTCACTTGCTTTAGCTTGCTACTCTACAACAAAGCAACTTATGAGTACTAAGCATTTAAGGAACTACAGTAGGAGAGGAGAAGTCTCCTAAGAGGAATACTCACAGCGATTTGTTTGCGCACCCCTTTACCGATAACAAATTTACTGGCTGAAGTTGCAGATGCAATCTTTTCCTTCAGCTGAATTATATAACATATTAAAAACATGTTAACAAGTACATCAAAGTAGGAGAAAGAAAATACTTCAGCCACAATTATTTCAGCAAATATACAATCTGCTCGGTGAGACTTGGACAAGCTGCAATTATGCTTTGCTCGAATGGAAGAAAGCACGCAGGCTTGAGGAAGAGATTATGCAATCAGCCATAAAGATCAGGTACGCTCAACTAAAATGACATATAGTTAACCACAAGAAATAAGAGAACTTGGTTATTGTGCAGTCATGCTACTGATTCTGCAAGCACTTTGAAGCAATACAAAAGCATAAGCAGTCTTGAGAGTATGCCTGGGCTCATACCTTGATTATCTTGCCTATATATGTATCCATGAAATCTGGCAAGGACAGAAGCTACAGAGTGCGACCCTGTGGAAATAAAAAAATAAATTAGTGCACGGCAACAAACTTAATAGAAATTGTGCCAAGTGGACTCTCACTTACTGTGAAATTTCTATGATTTTTTCTTTAGGAGTAGTGGGCGAGGAGTCCTGTTCTGGAGTAAACTTGCGTGGAGGTGAAGGAGGACTGAGGAGGAGGCTGGATGTAGAGTTGCCCAGATGTCAACAACTAGTCCAGTTTGGATGGAATATACCACAGAACTTGTCTACCTTCCCTGATGAGATTTGAGGAGTTTGAGTTTTCTTTTTTGAGTTCAAGTGTTTATGGGGTTTAATGTATCATGTTCTGCTAGCCAGGAAAGGGAAGGTTACAAATTTCCCACCAAATCCTCCACCATAATTGTTTCAAAAACTCAAAAGAAATCTTCCAAGGTCTTGGTTTCACCTTTCCCTTTTTTTTTTTGTACATGTTGAAGCGTATAATCTCTAGTCCTTTTTTTTTTCCCCTTTTCCCCCTTTCTTTTATGCTATATGCTAAAAGATCCACCTATCTAATTTTCTATAAATTTTGTCGATATAGTTTGAAGTCTAGTGTGGTCATTGTAGGTGGTAAATTAATTGTTTTAAGAAAATGAAAATGAGGAACTATTTTATTTTTATTTTTTTGGGTAAATGAAAGGTCTTGAAATCAAGACATCTCATTTATAACCTTTTCCACCTTACTATCCAATCCAATTCCACCCCTAGAAAATGAAGCACTTTACTGAACAACAAGAGAGCGAACTACAATTAAAGTCAAAATTTATTTGTGCGTGTGTGTGTGTGTGGGTTTTTTTTTTTGGCTGGAAAGGGCAGTTGGAATCAAAGTTAATTGAGGACTCGGTTAACATGTAGTACTATATGTGTTCCTCTGCTTTACTTCACCCAAGAATGCATTGATCAATCATCAATCATGGATCATCATATTCAGCTTTGTTGTCCAAGAAATTATGTTGTCTTAAACAAGAAATACTTCTTCCATGTAACTACTAAAGCACCCTAACAAACAGTCTTTTTTCTAACACCCTACTCCTAATATACTGCAAGTGCAAGCTACGCCAAACCCACACGGCCTAAAGGTAAACGCCCACGGCCCACCGCACCCCCACGTCGCCACTCTCCCTCAGGCCTCAACAAAATGACCATCCCACAAATCCAGACGGTTAGTCAATCAAACAACAACAACTGCTTCTGAAAGCTCCCTCCCATCTTCTGATCACTCTCTTCCCTTAATCCCATATTCAAATCAATCCTCAACCGCAACATTCTTACCAACTACTTGCAAAACTTGCTTTAAGCTCAAGGCTAAGGCTCCTAGAGACCATCCTTCTTGTTGGAATACCAAGAATTTGATCATTGAAGATTCTATGGCCTCGTTTTAGCATTTTCTCCGGGTCTTTCTGCGAGTTGAAGAAGTACCGTTGCAATTCAGCATTAGCATTCATGGCAACCGAGGCCGACTTACAGCTTCATTTACCAACTCAGGTTTGTAAGGCTATATTAATAATCATCTTGTTCAAATTCTTGAAGATGATTTTATTCATGGTTGATGATAGTTAGTACTCTACAATATAGTAATTCCATTTCTTTTTGTATGTACAATTGCTAATTAGATTTTTTTTTCTTTGAAATTTTGTTTCCGTTTCAGAGAAAGAAGAAACATAGCGGACAGCTAAAGAAAGAGGAGCTTGAAAGAGAGGTATGGGTGCGATTCCAAGTACGTTTTCTCTTTTGTCTTCTGAGTTGTGCCATTCGCATGCATGGTTGCTTCGACTCCGACACGATTCTAGTACAATACTAGGTGATGGCTTCTTTCTCTGGCCTACATCTTCTTTCAAAATGGTGCCCATCACTCTGTAGCCTGGTCATTTATGATTCACATATCCACATTTTTTGGCCTAATTAATAGTATTCTTTCCTCCTCAAAATATTTCTTGTTTCATCCAATATTTGGTTTTTTTTTTTTTTTGGGGTAACTCTTCGTCAGTTCACATAATTCTTGAACTTGGAAAGCTTATAGTGTTCGTATTGAAAAAGTCATTCTTCGTCTAAAAGAAATTAATTATTACACATTCAAGTTAGATATTCTTGCAAATTTTCCTGTTGGCTTTAATACTTTTTTTTTTTTTTTTTTTTGGGGGGGTTGATGTTTATGCAAACTGAACTGCTAATTTTGGAAATTAACTGAAGCAATGTTGTATAAGGTTGATGTGCTCCGGAAAATGCTGGATCATGAAGAGAAGGTGCATGAATTTCTGGGACGAGTGCAACATCGACAGGATGGTACGTCAAGTAGTAGTCTTGGTATCCCAAACTTTCTTCCTCCTAAGGTGAGTAAGATGGTGCAATGTCACGTACTAGTGTTAGGTGTGTAGGTGATCTCATAGAAACCAAATCCATATGTAAGATCGATGTTCCTATTCTGATGCTATTGTATATATATGCTTGTCACCGAAGCAAATCACAACGAACAGTTATGTAGGTGAAACAAATTACTATAAGTTTCAGAGTTGATTTTCATTTGAATTTGATGAATGGTAATAGACGTTCCACTTTCCAAGATAAAAGTTCCTGATAACATGGTCGAGTCTATGTAGAAGTCAATTGGAAAGAGCAGAATTATTCAGAGCAGTTGTTCTTAATTTTCCTGATTTATATCCACTACATTAATAACAAATCAGAGTTGAGTTCAGAGTTTGGACCGAAAATCAATTTTTTCTTCTTCTTAGTTTGATATATATATATAGATCCCAGATGGGATTTTGGAACTTGATTAATTTGATGTGCTTTCTATTTGTTAACTGCTGTGGTAATTAATGGACGGATTCAACTTTAATTACACTCGTCAATTGCGCAGATGAAGGAGCTGCTAGCAGAGTTGGCAATGGTTGAAAACGAGATAACTCGTTTAGAAAGCCAAATCAGCCAGCTCCAAGCTGAGGTGAAGCTCGAGAAGGAAGCTACAGCAGAATCAAAATCCAAGCAGCTGAGACAACCTCCTCCATCCCAGAACATGAATCCTGATCTTGATCACTTCCCATCTCATCCAGAAGAGGGCAACAAAGAGTTGTTGAAGGAGAAGGTGTCGTTCGAAACCAAGGCATTACATTTCATTAGCAAGGCCATAAAAGGTGATTACAATCTCAATGACTTCAGCATTAGTGACAAAGCACTGAATTCAAGAATCCTTTCTGATCAAAAGGAAAATCAATTTCAAGAGCAATCTGATGCACATCGGAACAAGGGTGGTAAAAAGAGTGGGATGCTGATTCCCGCATCGCCTATGCGCGAGCCAAGACAACCGACCCCCAGGGTAACGTTCACCAAAGTTTGTGGCTTTCTTGTACACTAATCAACTTCACTAGATTAGTGGAATTCCACCTTGGATCATTAGAGAGTAACAAAAATAATGTTTATCTTAAAGACTACATTAACACTTATCTGTGCCAAATCAATGTCGAAGGTGTAATCTTTTTCTCAATCAGGAAGTCAAAGTAGATTTATCATATACTACTTGTCACATTACCAAGAACTCTTTTTTAAATTCAAGTAGCTTAGCCCAATTGGCCAAGCGATAGAGTGTTTAAAAATTCTCTTGTGGGTGTTGGGAATTGGAATATTCCTCCTAGAAAACCTGAAAGATTGCATTACTCTAAGTCTAAGCTGGAGGTGAAGCTTGACTCCCTTAAATTTTTCTTTTTTAAACAAATTTGATTACTCGTAATTTTGTTGGAAAATAAATTAACCTCCAGTAATCAATTGAGGCAAAATAGAGAACATTAGAAGTTCAAGAATTGAATTTTGCATATTTGGCTCTTATTATTTTGCAGCCTATTTGTAGTTGATGTTGTAAACAACTCATGTTTCAGAGGGATCGACGTTTGGAAACCTCCTCGGATCCTCCATCCAAAATACCATCTGCTCCGCAAGACGCAGAAGAGGAGAGCATCAACAAGTGGGCACCCAACAAATTATCCGAGAACATCGTGAAATGCCTGCATTTCATATTTGTCAGACTGCTCCGGACATCAAGAACAATGGAGTTAGAGAAATCAGGCCCAATTTCACGCTCCACAAACTTTTCTTTAAGCTTCAGAGCTGAGCCCAGCTTAAATTCTAAGGCCAGCCTTCTGCTGCAGAAGGATTCAAGACAGCAAGATCCCTATGGAATCTTTGACTTGGAAGAGTCCATTACTAGGGACGTTGGACCGTACAAGAATTTGGTCAGGTTCACAGCAAACTCCGTCGATCCCAAATGCATCTCCAATTCAAGCTCCATTGCTTTGTTTCAGAAGTTAAAGTAAGTTCTCTAACAATGCAGATATTGAATCTTACTCTACTATTCCTTTACAGCCTGATTTGAATCCTAGAAAGTAAACTCTTTCCAAATTCAATTTTTCAATTTTGTTTTGATAGGGTTTGTCTAATAGACACCTGTTAAGATGTAATTTAGGTACTAAATTTTTGAAAAGATAAAATTAATTAAGAAAAGTGTATACACATCAGCGAGAATAATAATTGCTAGTATGTATATATACGCGATAAGTTGGATTCAATTTATGTGCATTAACGTATGCTCATTAAAAAAAAACCCCTTTTTTGATGGTGGAACAGATACAAATGAATTACATCTAAACAATATTAGAAGCAATTGATCAGTGTACAAGTATGAATGGTGTATAGCAGACAAATGCTGCAATCAGATCTTCTTTGCTTACAATATGAGTTCCAAGCAATGGCGCCTTAATATATGCAATCGTTATTGATTTCCATTTTCCAAGTGAGTATCCTTTTTTCGACTTCCTGCAGGTTGCTAATGAACAATCTGCAAAAGGTGGACTTGAAACATATGAACTACCAGCAGAAACTGGCTTTCTGGATCAACATGTACAATGCCTCCATCATGCATGTAAAGTTGTGAACTGGGCTTTTTCTTTATGTTCTTTTTATTCGCTAAGCATCGTTATCTTTTCGCCGCTAACTCATAAGCTAGTGCAATATTCAACTGTGATTCCAGGCATTTCTTCAATACGGAGTCCCCTCTAATTCTAGCCCTGAAAAACTGTTATCGCTGCTGAACAAGGTAATGTGTCATAGTTATATTCGTCATTGAGTTATGGCGTAATGAAATTCTAGCCCCTCCAATCATACGATTTCGTTTGTTTCAGGCCAAATTGAGCATTGGAGGTACTACGGTAACTGCTCGAACAATTGAACAATCTATTCTAAGAAAACCAGAATCATCACTTATAAAAGAGGTAAAAATATTACTTTTTTTTTTTTTTTACAAATAATCATCCTTTTCTTGGGTTTTTTTTTCAAAAAAGAAAAACAAGGATAGAATAATTGATACCCGATACTATACCGGATTTCTCAGGTCCTAGGACAGGCTGATAAAAAAGATAATACCAATTTAGAATCTAAAGTTCGAGAACGTTACGGGCTCGAGCCGGCTGATCCAAATGTCACCTTTGCTTTGTGCTGTGGAACACGTTCTTCTCCTGCTGTAAGTAATCAATTAGTACGAAACATTTATCACCAGAATTCCTATTAAATTACGGACTCGATTATCTTGGACAATTTCAATCTTTTTTAAAGGTGTACACATTGTTTTGATAGATCATCATAATGTTATCAAATCTGCACAAACGATAGAAATTACATCAGTAATTCATTGATACAATAGAGATCTGAAGAAACATTTGGAGAGTTAATAAAAATATTACACAGTGAAGGCTAACATATTTTGAAAAACCAACCAAAAGGCTGATAGTTAGTTGCATTATATTTTCCATCACAGGTAAAGATATATACAGCTGAAGGGGTGATGGCTGAGTTAGAGAAGTCTAAGCTAGAGTATCTTCAAGCTTCAATAATTGTAACGGGCACCAAAAGAATTGCGATTCCAGAGCATCTGCTTCGTCACATGCATGATTTTGCCCAGGACGTGGAGTCATTGATTGAGTGGGTTTGCCACCAGTTGCCTACATCTGGTTCGCTCAGAAAATCCATGGTCGATTGCTTTAGGGGTATTCCTGTGGGAAAGGCCTCCACTATTATAGATAAGATACCATATGATTTCGAATTCCAGTATCTCTTGGCAATATGAATTTAGGGCCATCTTGCAGCGCTATTGTGTAATTACCTGGTGGAAAGTTTCTTGGGAGATGTAAATGGTTACTAGTCATTCGTTTGGTCTTTATTAAAATGCTACAGAAGAAGCATTGCTCCTGTCAAAACTCAAACGGGGGGAAAGGGTTATAAGAAGAATTTGTGGAGAATTAACTATTATCAGTGGTCAAGATCCTATGCTTTAGTTCTCCTACCCATTAATTCTTGCGTTTTAATTTCTTATTTCAAATTTCAAGCTTCCTACTTGCTCCTTCAGACAAGAAATTATCAATGGAAGCATTCTCAGCTTTATCATTTTATTTATTTTATGACTCTGACAACAATATACTTAGAAGGTCGTTTATAGTTTACATATGGCTTCAGCCCAACGCAAGTGACCCTCAATTGTAGACTTGGAAATCGAATTTTAGACTTTCCACACGGAGGATTTGGGATTAGGATTGTAAATAAATGTTTTTATTCAGTCCACAAAAGTTGCAGTTAATGTACTCATTTGGCTTCCATCAAACCATTAGGACCATAGTTGCAAAAGATGTATAAATCCACTTCACTTACATAGCTAACTAGTTTGGATGAGTGGATAAACAAATGGAGAGTCCAAATCCTAAAAGAGGAAGAAAGAAAGAAGAAAGTTTGAGAGTCCAACAAAAAAGAAAATATCTTAACTACCCATTTAAGATGAGAGAAGAGAGAAGGGGAATTCGAAACTACAACTTCTAATTTTTGGAGCCACTATCAGTTAAATTGGGTAAATGAACATGTGAAAAAATAGCCATTCAATCCAACGGTTTGATTAATGTTAATGGAATACCAATTGGCCTAGTTACCTTCAATCTCATCTCAATATGACCTTGATTCCTTGGGTGGAAGCAAAGACTTTTCCACGAACCAATCCTGAAGTTAGGCGTGTTTGTGTGGAAATTGACTCAAGTCAGTCACTCGGTTGTTAATGACTTTGTGAAACTGCTGTTGTTGATTCACATTGATTGGTACTCCTTTTTGCTGTCCCCTTTCTATCTTTTATTTCTGGTCATCAGAGCAAATGGTGATGCCAGAAACCAAATAAGAGTAGTAATTAGCAGAGGGCAGTGCATTTCTCAGCAACAATTAGCTCATTCTAATCAACCAAAAGAAAAAAAAGATGGATCGAAGCTTATGCCTCTGCCTACTGATTTGCCTGTTCTTGCAGTGCCCATTCAGTTATTCTTGGAAGAGTCTGACATTTCTTGATCTTGGTTCCAACTTACTGGAGGGACCATTACCTGCTTCTCTCTGCAAGTTAGAAAAGCTGCAATATCTTCTCCTGTCTCACAACAAACTGACCGGAACAATACCTCACTGTTTCGGGAACATCAGCCGACAGCTCACGGTGTTGGACTTGCGGAGAAACGGCTTTCATGGGATGATTCCAACAACGTTTCCAGAGCGCAATCAGCTCAGGAATCTTGGTCTCTACGGCAATAAACTAGAAGGGCCCCTACCACGATCTTTGATCAACTGCAAGAGCTTGGAAGTTCTCGACGTTGGAGAAAACAGCATAACCGGTAGATTCCCTGACTGGCTCGAAACTCTCCCAGAGCTACGTGTTCTGATATTGAAATCGAACAAATTTCACGGTCCAATTGGAGCTTCATCTAATAAATCATCATTCCAGAAGCTCAGGATCTTGGACTTATCTTATAATCAGTTCACTGGATACCTACCGAAAGAAATGATCGAAAACTTTCCTGCTATGAAGAGGAATGATAGTGAAACACAAAATCAATACATGGGAGATGGCTCATACTATCTAGATTCAGTGACGGTAATCATGAAAGGGCTAGAGTACGAAATTAAGCGGGTCCTCACGGTTTTCACAACCATCGATTTGTCTGGAAACCAATTCGAAGGAAACATTCCGAAATCCATTGGGGATCTCAATTCTCTCGTGGTATTCAACTTGTCCCACAATAACTTCAATGGTTTGATTCCACAAACACTGGGGGACTTGTCTGAACTTGAATCACTAGACCTTTCTTATAACCAACTCGTGGGAAGGATTCCCCCTGAGCTTTGCAATCTGCATTTTCTTGAAGCCTTGAACCTTTCCGAGAATCATCTGGTGGGACCAATTCCTTCAGGTGGGCACTTCAATACCTTTCCTAATTCTTCATTTACTGGGAACCCCGGATTGTGTGATTTTCCGCTTAAAGATTGTGGAGAAGTTGATGGACCGCAACCATCTCCCTGGCGGGTATCTCATCACGGAGATTTGTTAGATCTTACGAGTGGATTTACATGGAAATCAGTGGTCTTAGGATATTGTTTTGGAATGATCCTTGGAGTGGCCATTGGATTCCTAATGTTCTCTACTCGAACCCCAAGATTGTTCGTTGCTATGGTTGAAGATGTATGCAAACGATCGAAAAGGCCAAGAAGAGTTCTGTACGTCCCTTTGGCTCAAGGTTTGAGTAAACGATCGAAAAGACCTCAGATGACGTGAAAAAATGGATCGACTAGCTGAATGGTACTGTATTAGTTTGATCGTTCATATGTATGTTTACTTGCAATATTGTGCTTTAAGAACTGTACTTTAGTTTCTTCATCGGAGTATTCTTCGTTGCTCTCTAATGATTTCAAAGGAGTTAATTGTTGCCTTCTTTTTCGTTTAGTCTAAGATTCATTTAATGATGATGGACGACTGAGTGTAATTGGATATGTTATGATTTTGAAAAATCTCGTTGCTTTCATTAGAAAGATGTGTTTTAATTTTATTTTTTTTATCTTTTGAATAATTTTAACTACTTTTTTATTTCACATATCGTGTACACTTATAGAAATATTTTAACTATCTTTTTATTTCACATATATAAAAAAAAATTCTATTGTGATCTTTAATTAACTAAAACAAGACTTGTAATCAAGTTATAGAGTATTCTCTTTCTTTCCGCAATAGGAGGTAGTTTTCATTTTACATAATCACACCACGTATAAAAGTATATAACAAAACAGAAAAATTCTACCGTGCTTATTAACAAACTTTCTATTTCAATGTTAAGTTTCTAAGGTATTTATCTAAAACTTTATTGTAAATATATCCAAAACACCTCCGTTTGGATTGATTAAAAAATAAAATTTTCATATACAATATTACAGTAATACACAAACAAAAAGCAACCTCAAAAACATCAAATATATATATATATATATATATATATATATATATATATATATATATATATATATATAAAGAAAACCTCAAAAACACCAAAAACAACCTTATCTACATTAAAAAAAAATTTCAGTTACATTATTACAGTAAAATATTTTAAAAATACCCCCAAAAACATTTAATTCAAACGGATCAGCCCTTCCTCCTCCAGCCCTTCCTCCATTGCTATCCACATTCGTCACCCATACCTAATTTAATTCTTTTAATTATTTTTAAAAAAACTCATAAATATTTTAAAGTGTTACTATAAATGGTGTTTTATCAAATTTTTGCCTTTTTAAAACATCTCTAAAACATGAGTGCCGAACAGACCCTGAAACTGCGTCTTGTGGTTAAGCTAAAGAGTATCCTCTTTCTTTGGACAAAAAGGTGGGAGGGCCTAATGGAATATGTTCTCTCGCATTTTCATGCACTCATGCCTATGGGCAGGAGTTGACCCAAGTCAACTTTTTGTTTAACAAACCAAATCTATATTCTTCTTTCAGATGAATGCTTATTCAAAGTGTTTTGCGAGCTTGACACGTTCATGAATGGTCTTGGCTGATATGTTTTATTCCTAAGGATTAAACTTCTTGAATTGTTCAATGACAGCTGCTTTCCCGTTTTTCACCACCACAGGTTTAGCATACAGAAAACTCGAACCCGGCCGGAGGCTAGCAGCACCCTTTTCAAAGTCCTGTGCTGGGCTGCGTGGTTGCTTTTGACCACGTTGAAATGTTTCCGGAAGTCATTATTGTTTCGATTTCAAGTTGGAGATATATGCTTCACTGATGGGGTAAAATCTTTTCTTTAGGGTCATGTAAACTCACATTCAAAGCTTGGAAGACAGGAAGAAACACGAATTTTAAGACCCACAAGAAGTTTTAGGTTAGAAAATGATTTAATTGACGTACCGCTAGGAATGAATCAGACTTTAAATACGATCTGGCTGTATGTGCTACCAACAGATTTAAAGCTACAGCACTTTTTGTTAAATTCTTACCCTTCATTTCCTCTTTTCTAACTCTTTCTCTCCTTTTCTGGATGAGGGTTTCAATTTCATAATTGACTCCAATAATTATGAGATGCGTCTCATTCTTCTTTCAGCATTTTCGTTTATGCAGTCAAAAACCTGCTCGATCTGTGTTGGCGCAAAAAAAAAAAAAAAAAAAAAATACACGCACAATGAAAGCAATCTTAACATATATGAAAATATGTGGGAAGAGAAAGAGAATAAATACACAAATAAATAATCAATAATTTACTAACCTAAAATCCAATTGTAACAAATATCAACTCGTAATCTTTCATTTACGACAAATCATAAATTTTGACTATGAGATTTTCTCTCAAATCCACTTTCAAGACTGACTCAACTCATCAACTCTTCAAACCTATAACTTCTTAACTCTTTCTTCAAGAAAACAATAAAACACTAGTTGTATTTATAGATTGCTAAACTTTCGAAACAAACACAATTATAAACTAAAACTTATTTGGAATAGATTTAAGATTTCTTAAACTAATATGGAAACTAAACAAATATGCCACCAAAACAAGAAACTAGAAGAATTAGGAAACTAAATACTAAAATAATTTGCTTTAATTTCCTTCATTGCTTACTGTAAACCAAACTCGCCTTAGGGGTGGCAATCGGGTCTGTTTCGAGTTGACGGATCAGATTGAGACCCAGGTATAACAGAAAATCCGCTGACCTGAACCTGACCCGCCAGCCTGAAACGGGTCAGGATACCTGACCCGAACCCGAAAATTTCGGGTTGGCGGGTCGACCCGAAATGACCCGAAACTTAATTTTAATTTATTAATTTATCACTGTAGTTTCTAATAAAACCAATTTCGTACAAGACTAACTACATAATCAAGTAATAAAATTTAAATAAATAATCCCAAACCAAATCTAAAATAAATTAAAACACCGTAAAAGTGTTTTATCCCAAACCAAATATAAAATAAATTAAAACAGTATAAAAGTAAAAAATAATATAATACATTATTTGTCCAAATATAATAATTTCAACTTCACACAAGTTAAATAAATTCATTTAAGATTAAGTGATTAATGCCTTTGGAAAAAAAGAATAACTTAGTTTAGTTAGATAAAATAATTTTATATTTATTAAATTATTTTTAATTTGTAAACGGGTTATCGGGTCATATCAGGTCACCCATGGGTTGACCCGAATTCGACCCATTTTCTTTTTGGGTCCATCGGATTCGACCCGATTCTGACCCAAACCCACGAAATCTCAACCCAAACCCATTAATTTCGTGTTAGCTTCGCGTCGTGTTTTCAAGTCGTGTCGGAAATTACCACCCCTACTTGCCATTGTAATCAGCTTCAATGCCATCTCGAGTTTTAATCTCCATGAAAAATTCAATCGTAGTAAACACAACATTCAACCCCAATTTATGATTATTTTTAATTTTATCGTCACACATGGCAATGGACGAAATGTATAATTCTCGAACAATTTCTTGGCTTAATCACTTTTGTCAAAAAAGTCAAACATATTTACCAATTCTTCTTCGCATACTCCATAATTTTATTTATTTATGTCTCTAAGAAAAGCTCTGAATACCAGAAAATCATAATTCCCACTACCCATATTTTCAACATCACCATGTTTTTCTTTAATTTTTTCATACTAATAATTGGATCAACTTTAGCAGTACCACAATTTTCAATTAATTTGTCAACTCCACAATTGATTTCAATCAACTCTATCACTTGATTCTTTTTTTCAAAAAATTCATCAACCTCAATAAAATAAAAAATTCCTGCATCGTTACGATCTTCAGTTACATAATTTCGCTTTCTTTCTCAACCACTTGCGCAATTTCTTTTTAAATTACAAATTTTTCATATTCATGTGCACTCATAATTTTACAATTTCTTTTTTTCTTTATCTCATCAAAAAATTCTATTTCTTCTTTCTCGTCACAAATTTCTTCTCCACCATGACTACAATAAGACTTTATCAGAAATTTTCAAGCCTTCTTTATCGTCTTTGCATGTATGAAGTGCTGAGATAGTAGAATGTCTTACAATATAACTATTTATTTTTCTATAACTCTTTAACTACATCGCTTGATAATTCCGAGTTTGCTATAGGTTTCGCAAACCCTTTTTGGACAATATTCCAAACTCCAATAGATTGAAAAAAAAGTCTTTATCATTATACTCCAAATATCAAAATCATTTTTACCATCAAAGATAAAAACGTCACAATGTGGTAAATAATATGGATCCAAATTTCAACTTCACAAACAAGCCTCAAGCCCCAAAATCAAAGTTTAGAATTTTGATACCACTTATTGGTACAAAAAAAGTACACACACAATGAAAAGCAATCTTAACACATATGGAAATATGTGAAAAAAGGAGGTAAACAAATACTCAATAATTTTCTAATTCAAAACCCAACAATACCAAATATCAAGTCTAACTTTTCACTCAAGACAACTTATAAATCTCAACTATGAGATTTTCTCTCAAACCCACTCTCAAAACTCGATTCAAGTTAACTCTTCAAAACCATACTTTCTCAACTCTTTCTTCAAGGAAACAATAAAACACTATTGTTTGGACAGCAATTTATTTAGTCAAATATATTTGCTTACATCATCATTACAATTTTCAATACACCTTTTTACCTTCCCAATTACCTTTTTATCTCACATACATCACATCACAAAAAGTGCTACAGTAAAAATATCTCAAATAATTTATAATCCAAACAGAATAGTATTTATAGATTGCTAAATTTCCTAAATAAACACAATTATAAACTGAAACTTATTTGGAATAGATTTAAGAATTTCTAAATTAATATGGAAGTTCTATAGATTTAAGAATTAGGAAACTAAATACTAAAATAGTTTGGTTTAATTTCCCTCAATCTGTCGATGGCCTCTCAATTTTTCTTGAAAAAGTTACTCTTGACCATAGGTGTTCCTTGCTTGAGGGACCATCAAGTGCCTTGTTCTATAGCTGCAACTGCAAGCTACGGACTCCATTAAGTTCGTACTAACAACAGAAATTATATCAGTCATTAATTGATACAATAGATCTGAAGAAACATCTAAAGAACTAACAAAAAAATTGCACACTGAAGGCTAACATATTTTGAAAAACCCAATGGCTAGTAGTTAGTTGCATTATCTTTTCTTTCACAGGTAAAGACATATACAGTGAGGGGGTGATGGCTGAGTTAGAAAAGTCTAAGTTAGAGTTTCTTCAAGCTTTAATAATTGTAAAAAGAATTGCGATCCCAAAGCATCTGCTTCGTCACATGCATGATTTTGCCCAAGATGTGGAGTCATTGATTGAGTGGGTTTGCCACCAGTTGCCTATATCTGGGTCGCTCTGAAAATCCATGGTTGATTCCTTAGGGGGTACTCCTGTGGGAACGGCCTCCACTATTACAGATACTATACCATATGATTTCGAATTCCAGTATCTCTTGGCAATATAATTTTAGGGCCATTTTGCAGCTCTATTGTGTAATTATGCGGTGGAAAGTTTTTTTCGATATGTAAATGGAAATTAGTTATTCTTTTGGTCTTTTTCAAAATGCTATAGAAGAAGCATTGCTCTTGTCAAAAGGGTTTTTTTTTTCCCGGAAATGGTTTTAAGAAGCATTTGTCGAGAATTCACTATTGTCAGTGGTCAAGATCCTATGCTTTTATTTCTCCCACCAATTAATTCTTGCGTATTCATTTCTAGTTTCAAGCTTCCTACTTGGTCCTCCAGAAAAGAGAAGGGGAAAAAAATCTTCATTGTCAATAGAATTATTCTCATCTTTATCTTTTTTATTTACTTCATGACCCTGACAACTATACACTTAGAAGCGCGTTTATAGTTTACGCATAGCTTCTGCGTAACTGGTAACACAGTCCAACCATCAATTGTAGACTCGAAAATTGAATTTGAGTCTTTCCACGTGGAGGATTTGGGATTTGGATTGTAAATGAATGGTTTTTATTCAGTCCACAAAAGTCTCAGTAAATGTACTCATTTGGCTTCCATCAAACCATTAGGACCATAGTTGCAAAAGATAGATAAATCCACTTCACTACACATATCTAACTAGTTTAGATAAGTGGATAAACAAATGGAGAGTCCAAATCTTTAAAGGGGAAGATATACATACATACTTACATACTTACATATACATATATATATAGCATTTCGACTACCTATTTAAGAAGTGGGGAAGAGGAGAGGGGAATTTGAATCCACCACTTCTAATTTCTGGTGCCTCAGCCGTAGTCACTATCAATTAAATTGGATAAATGAACATGTGAAAAAAAAGCCTTTCAATCCAACGGTTTGATTAGAGCCAATGGAGTACCGACTAGCCTAGTTACCTTCAATCTCATCTCAGTGTGACCTTGATTCCTTGAGTGGAAGCATAGACTTTTCCACGAACCAATCCTCGAGTTAGGCGTGTTTGTGTGGAAATTGACTCAAGTCAGTCACTCGGTTGTTAATGACTCTGTGAAACTGCTGTTGTTGTTTCACCTTGATTGGTACTCCTTTTTGCTGCCCCCTTCTATCTTTTATTTCTAGTCATCAGAGCAAATGGTGATGCCAGAAACCAAATAGGAGTGGTAATTGGCAGAGGGCAGTGCATTTCTCAGCACCAATTAGCTCATTATAATCAACCAAAAGAAAAAAAAAGATGGATCGAAGCTTATGCCTCTGCCTACTCATTTGCCTGTTCTTGCAGTGCCCATTCAGTTATTCTTGGAAGAGTCTAACATTTCTTGATCTGGGTTCCAACTTACTGGAGGGACCATTACCTGCTTCTCTCTGCAAGTTAGAAAAGCTGCAATATCTTCTCCTGTCTGACAACAAACTGACCGGAACAATACCTCACTGTTTCGGGAACATCAGCACACAGCTCACGGTGTTGGACTTGCGGAGAAACGGCTTTCATGGGATGATTCCAACAACGTTTCCAGAGGGCAATCAGCTCAGGAATCTTGGTCTCAACGGCAATCAACTAGAAGGGCCCCTGCCACGATCTTTGATCAACTGCAAGAGCTTGGAAGTTCTCGACGTTGGACATAACCATATAACTGGTCCATTCCCTGACTGGCTCGGAACTCTTCCAGAGCTACGTGTTCTGATTTTGAAATCGAATAGATTGCAAGGTCCAATTGGAAATTCATCGAATAAATCATCATTCCAGAAGCTCAAGATCTTGGACATATCTTACAATCAGTTCACCGGCTATGTACCGGCCAAGATGCTTGAAAATTTTCAGGCTATGAAGAAGAATGACAGCGAAACGACACAACGTCAATACATGGGAGACGGTACATACTATTTAGATTCCGTGACTGTAATCATGAAAGGGCTAGAATACGAAGTAAAGCGGATCCTCACAGTTTTCACAACCATTGATTTGTCTAGAAACCAATTCGAAGGAAACATTCCAAAGTCCATTGGAGGTCTCGATTCTCTCAGGTTACTCAACTTTTCCCACAACAACTTCAATGGTTTGATTCCAACCTCATTGGGGGACGTGTCTGCACTTGAATCGTTAGACCTTTCTTTTAACCAACTGGAGGGAAGGATCCCCCCAGAACTAAAAAGGCTGAACTTTCTTTCAGACTTGAACGTTTCCAAGAATCATCTCGAGGGACTAATTCCTCAAGGTGGGCAGTTTTATACCTTTCCTAATTCCTCATATACTGGGAACCCCGGATTATGTGGTTTCCCACTTAACGATTGTGGAGAAGATAAGGGACCCCAGTCATCTCCAATGCGGGTATCTCATCCCACAGATTTGTTAGATCTTACGAGTGGATTTACGTGGAAACCAGTGCTCTTGGGATATTGTTTTGGAATGATCCTTGGAGCGGCCGTTGGATTCCTAATGTTCTCTACTCGAACCCCAAGATTGTTCGTTGCTATGGTTGAAGATGCATGCAAACGATTGAAAAGGCCAAGAAGAGATCTGTACGTTCCTATGGCTCAAGATACGAGTAAACGGTCGAAAAGACCAAGAAAAGAAGCCCTCCGATAGCGTAAAAAATTGATTAATTAGCTCAACGTTATATTGTATTAGTTTGATCGTTCATATGCATGTTTATACTTGCAATATTGTGCTTTAAGAACTGTACTTTAGTTTCTTCATCGGATTATTTTACTTGTGATTTCTGGCTGTCGTTGAAATAAATGAGTTAATTGTCGCCTTCTTTTTCATTTAGTCTAAGATTCATCTAATGATGATGGACGACTGAGTGTAATTGGATATGTTATGATTTTGAAAAATCTCGTTGCTTTCATTGCAAATACGTTTTTTTAAAATTTAATTTTTTATTTTTTTAATCTTAGAAACTACTTTAAATTTATATATGTATACATATCATGTACATTATTATACATCATATCACTTACCTCATTTATAAACACAAATTAAAAAAATTCTACCGTATTCTTTAACAAACTAAAACAAGACTTGTAATCAAGCTAAAGACCATCCTCTTTCTTTGGACAAAAGGTGGGAGGGGTAGCAGTAATTATGTTTGAGTAAACTTCTTGTATTTTTAACATGCAAAAACTCGAACCCAGAGGCTAACAGCATCTTTTTCAAAGCCCTCTGCAAAACGTGGTTGCTTTTACCACATTAAAACGTTTACAAAAGTCATGATCTTGACTTCGAGTTGGAAATATATACCACTTTACTGATCGATGGGGCACAACACAATCTTCTCTTTAGGGCCATGTGAAACGCACATTCAAAGCTTGGAAGAGAGAAAGAAACATACATTTTTAAGACCCACAAGACTTTTAAGGCTCCAAAATGATTTGGGCGTTCCACTAGCTGTGAAACTGACTTTGAATAGGAACCAACAGATTTAAAGCCCTCTCAATTTTTCTTGGAAATGTTTCTCTCGACCATAGAGGGACCATCAAATGCCTTGTTCTATCTGCAATTGCAAGCGTTAAAAGCGGTCAAATTTGGACACCGCTGCCTTAGTCCAACAAGAAATTAATTGACACGAGACAACGCAGAAATACTCCTGTTCCGATGAAAGATTGCCTTGCATATAACGACCTCTTTTTTCTTTTTTTCTTTTTTTCTCTTTTGGGGAGTTATAACTATAAGGCATCTGGCTGTGTGAATTGTTGTAGTTAAACATGAAAGCCGTAGAGTAAATTTTTTGCAGTTAAAAGTGACGAAGGTTCTAAGAGTCCTTTTCTAACCACTGCACCAACTCTAATGGTTGATATATCTATTTCTTTGTATTGCAGCAATTTGCCTAAAATTGTAGTATTTTTTATATAGATGCCATCCCATGCAAATGAAATCGAACATATCACCATAAAGTTGTGGATAAAGGCCTCAATGCTTGATAAATGGCCTTTTGAAAATGGTTGGAGGTCAAAATATTTATTATTTGAATATGGACTTGCAGTTGACACTGGTTAATTTTATATAGTTCTCGAAATGTAAATTCCTATTTGTGTGTAAATTATTTAGTCAAGTGATGTGTATATGACCCCAACTGTTTAGTATAGAAATTGTTGAGGCCCTAAAGTTTCAGTTTTACTCTGCAACCAAAAGAAAAAAGAAAGTACCATAATGAATTTACATCTTTATCTAACATAAAACAGACGACAATAATACCGGGAGATACCCAGAAATTAAAAAAAAAAAAATCTAACATTAGGAAGAATAATCAAATCCTACATACGTTCTTGCAAGCAAGGATATTACTCCTCAAGAATTCATGCTAAGCAATCTCCCAGAGCAGCTCCCTCTATGCATTTTTTTTTTTTTTGTAGTTGTTCAATCTCCTGAATACCATTAGGAATTTGACCAGACAAGAAGTTGAAGGACAGAGAAAGTCTCTGCAATTTATCAAGCATTCCCAGCTCACTTGGAATCTCACCAGACAACAGGTTCGCACTAAGATCAAGGGATTACAACTCACTAAGCATCCCTAGCTCTCGTGGAATCTCACCCTTCAATCTGTCGTCCTGTAGATGCAGCATTTCCAAAAGCTTGCAATTTCCCAATTCAGGTGGAATTTCCCCAGATAAGGAATTCTCAGCCAGAAAAAGATTTATCAACTTGGTTAGCTGACGAAAGAAGAAGGAACAGGTCCAGTTAAGCCAGAGTTGACAGCAGCAAGTTCTGTTAGGCTACTGTAATTTCCCAAACCTGGTGGAATACTTGCGCTAAATCTGTTGTCAGACAAAACCAACGAGTTCATTTCTTTGCAGTTTCCGGAACCCAAAAGAATTTTGCCTACTAAAGTGTTGTTACTGACGTCTAAGTATGTAAGGTGCGCAAGATTGTTCAGGCTTTCTGGCAAAGTTCCAACTAGATGGTTGTCGCTCAAGTAAATTTCTTGCAAGGTACTACAGTTTCCTATGGAAGATGGAATGGTCCCGGATAATTCGCTCCCGTGTAACCAGAAATTGACAATCTTGCTCATGTTTTGCACATTTGAAGATATGGTGCCACTAAGCTTATTGTTGTTCAAGTAAATGGATCCTATAGATGGAAGGGAACAAAGGGATTCTGGAATTTAACCATTTAGAAAGTTGCCATACAAGTTTAAGAATTGTAAAGTCTTCAAGTTTCCGAGACTGAATGGTATGATTCCGGTGAAGCTGTTCAAGGACAGGTCCAAGAATTCCAGAAGCCTAGAGTTGCCAAGTTCTGAAGGGATTGTGCGGAAAAAGCTGTTCAAGGAGATATCAATTACTTCTAAGTGCCTCAGTGAACAAATGTTGGGTCCTAACTGACCTGAAATTCCAGAGCTGGAAAGATTCAGAGAGACCGCATGGCGACTATTGTTACCACATTTAATGCCGATCCATGAGCACGGATTGGGATCCGATGCATTCCAACTAGATTTTATAGGAGGAGGAATAACGGTCCAACGTTTTGAGAGGGATAATAGGACTGTCCCATCAGTGCCCAGAGCAGAAAGAACGTAGACTAATGCAGAGAAGTAGATAAATAGCACAAAAAGATTTAAAGAAGTCGCCATATATATGCAGAATTTGAAGGAAAACGAGCCAACCAAACCAAAAGGTTTATGCTAGCACGAGTGAGGAAGAGAATCAGAGAAATTTACTGCAAAAGGGAAAGGAAAGATTTATTTACAGGAGGTATACGGTGACCTCAATGTGGTGCTGCAGAGGTACAGTGCTCAGGCAGCCTTGCAGATTGACATGCAAGCTCAGACAACTTGGCTGCTCTTCAACGCTTTATGGCTGCTTGGTCGACGAAATAACATCAAACCAAGGAATAAATAATAAATCCTGGTTCTTTTGCCTGTTTTAATTCAACGCACTGGGGAGGAAACTCCTCTGCAAATTGATGGTTTTGAGAAGAAAAGTGAGTAGGAGTTCACAGAAGAATTCTGCATTATGTCCTTGTTCAATTGCAATTAAAAAACATGTACAATCAAGAGACTATGGCCATTACTAAAGCTAGTCACTGTTTGCATGGGCAACTAGGAATTAGTAAAATCTTAAAGAGGCCGTGGATCAAAGTTCACTACCCTGTGGGGAATAAATAATTTGAACGCTTGTAGAAGTCTGTATGATAAATAACGAAGATCTGTATTGATTGGGGTAAGTGAGGAATCAAGGTATCTTTAAAATGTAGCTTAGTTTAAGACCAAATTTGACTAACTAATAGCACTAGGCCCCATTCTGGGTGGATAATTTGCATGGGTTTCAGTATAGTTCACATGAACATGCTTTCCACGTCTGATTTTGTACTTTCTGGTAACATCTTTCTCGTTAATTATTGTCACCTACACACCCTAACTTGCAGAATATACTTCAATCTTGTTGCATTTTTTTGTCCCTTCCCTTAGAAGCATTTGTAAATGGAAACGCTTTGGAATTCTTTATGCATCGCTTGTCTTGCTCTTTCATCTGATGGGCAAGCATGCGAACGTTAATTTGATGTTTGATTCATTTGGTTCATCCTTTCGTTGGAACCAGGCACTACTGCATAATCATTGTAGCAGCAGTAAATGCAGAAATAGCAAATCAAAATCATCCAAGACACAACGGAGTGGCTCTTGTGGCTCTGCCTACCGCTTTACTTGCTCTGGAATTTCCAGTCAGTCTCTCTTGGAAGAGTCTGACTTTTCTTGATCTTAGGCATAACATGCTTGAAGGACCATTGCCTCCTTCCATCTGCGATTCCGAAAACCTGAAGTATCTTCTGTTGGCTGAAAACAAATTGAATGGTACCATTCCTCAATGCTTGGGAAGTTTTAGCAATCGACTCAAGGTGTTGGACCTGCAAAAGATTAGCTTCCGCGGGATGATTCCAACAACATTCAAACATGATAATCAGTTGAGGATTCTTAACCTGAACGGAAATCAATTGGAAGGGCCACTGCCACGATCTTTGATCAATTGCAAAAACTTGCAAGTTCTTGATGTTGGCAATAACAAGATTTGCGATGCATCCCCTGTGTGGCTTGAAACTCTTCCAGAGCTACATGTTTTGATATTGAAATCCAACAGATTTCAAGGTCCTATAGCCACTTCTAAGACTAAACTCCCATTTCCCAAGCTGCGAATCTTCGACATATCTCACAATGAGTTCACTGGCATCCTACCGGCAGACCTTCCGAAGAACTTTAGAGCCATGACCAGCCTTGATAGCAGAAAAGAACTTGAATACATAGGAAATCGATTTTACTACGTAGATTCTGTGACTTTGGTGATGAAGGGCAAGGAAACTGAGTTTGTCAGAGTCCTCAAGCTTTTCACTGCGGTTGATTTATCTTCGAACAAGTTTTCAAGTGAGATTCCCAAGTCCATAGGAAATCTCATATCAGTCAGGTTACTCAACTTTTCCCACAACGGGTTGCAGGGTTCCATTCCTGCAAACACTAGATGAGTTGACTGCACTGAATCACTGGACCTTTCTTGGAACCAACTTTAGGGGAAATTCCATGGCAGCTTACAAAACTAACCTCTCTTGCATTCTTCAACCTCTCCCAAAATCATCTTCTCGGACGCATTCCTCAAGGTAAGCAATTCGACACATTCTCTAGTGATTCATACAAAGGGAACTTAGCATTATGTGGATTTCCATTGAAAGATTGTGGAGAAGTTGAGGCCGCACAATCACCTGCCAAGGCGGAAACATCGCAAATCAATTATTTTGGCATTCTGGGCTTGTTTCCTTGGGAATCAGTAGTCAGTGGATATTGCGTTGGCATGGTTGCTGGGCTATGCATTGGAGGCCTGTTATTTACTAGAAAGCCAAGATGGTTCCTACCATCAGTTGCTAAAGCGACGCATAAATGGTCAAGAAGTCGGGGAAAGATTGAAAGATGGTCTTAGACTGAGTAAAAGATTGCATTGGCATTTGGCAATCTATGCCAATCTGGGAACGCATAACACTCACTGGATTTGTAGCCATAAACTAGGAAAACATGATTGAACGCCAGCAGATTCAACTGTTTCGGGTTTGAAGTTGCAATCATCTGATTTTATGGTGAAGTTGGTGATCATGATTCTGGACAGGAGAAACATCATCCCACAGCTCAGACATCTTGAGCTCCTATCCTCGAGGATAAGTATAGAACTTTCGTTTTTCAAATACAAGTCCGTTTGGATTAGTTGTTTTTGAGGTTGTTTTCAAAAATTATATAAAAAACTTTTACTGTAGATGTTTTATGGATTATTTTTAGATGTATTTTTAAAACATATTTTCGAGTATTTTTATAATTTATAATTTTTATAACAATATACAATTATACATTTATAAATATTTATAAATAAATATATTTATATAAAAATATATAAATGTATTATATTATATATAATACATAATATAAATATATTTATAAATGTATAAATTATAAATTATAAATGAATATTATATAAATGTATAAATTATAAATTATAATTTTTATATTTTTATATTTTTATATTTATATACATTTATGCATTTATAATACATTTATAAATATTTATAAATAAATATATTTATACTTTTATAAATAAATATATTCATATATTTATATATAAATGTATTATATTATATATAATACATAATATAAATATATTTTTAAATTTTTAAATGTTTATTACTATAAATATATAAATTATAAATGTATATTATAATTTATAATTTATAATTTTTATGTTTTTATATTTATATACATTTATGCATTTATAATACAATTATAAATATTTATAAATAAATATATTTATATATTATTATAAATAAGTAAGTGTATTATATTTATAAATAAATTTATATATTATATATAAATAAATAAGTGTATTATATTTATTTATTTATTATATATTATATATATAAATAAATATATAAATGTATTATAAGTGTATTATATTATATATAATACATAATATAAATATATTTATAAATATATAAATGTATATTATTATAAATGTGTATAAATTATAAATGAATATTATATAAATGTATATTATAATTTATAATTTTTATGTTTTTATGTTTTTATATTTATATACATTTATGCATTTATAATACAATTATAAATATTTATAAATAATATATTTATATATTTATAAATAAATAAATTTATATATTATATATAAATAAATAAGTGTATTATATTTATTTATTATATATTATATTTATAAATAAATATATAAATATATTATAAGTTGCTGTTTTTGAAAAACAACCCCAAAAACAGCTAATCCAAACGAACCGACAGATGTTTGAAAAACTAGTTTTTGAAAAACTAGTGAATCCAAACTAGTGTTTTGCATGTATCTAGATACAAAGATGACATATAGGCAGCGAATTTTTCTAGTCAGTTTATTATCTTTTGTCTTGGGGATGGTATTTGGCTGGTGATGCAAAACAATTGTAGATTGGTTGACTAATAATAATGATATTATATTTCTAAAAAATTACTAGGTGTAGCCTACAAAATCTCAGAATTTACTCAGTATGACGTGAACATGATCTGGATGCCAGCAAATAATCTAAATATGTCCACCCTCCAGTTCATCACCACTGAGTGTGTAAAACGAGCGAATAAAACTGAGTGTGTAAGATAGTTTGAAAAATTTTTATAAAATAATATTATAACACTTTTGGTAATTAATGCAATGTATCAGAGATCTTCATGTAATTTTCTAAAGAAAAAAAAAAAGCCATTGACAAATGTATTTATAATATGACGTTTGTTTTCTCCTTTTCTAAATAATAGGCTATCCAAACAAACTTACAATTTCGTTTCGAAATTTCTGCTGTCCATAATAGATACATGGCGAATTGCAGATGACATAACAATGGTTGAAATGCAGAAAATTTTTTGAATACGCAACTTTCAATTGTTGAACTGCATATAGCTTGAATACATTTTCGCAGGGTGTAAACTGGTCAAGTTAGACTACTGTTTCTTTCTCATACTAATACTAATTTGCAAACCGAAGGCAATGATCCGATCTTTGAATTGACTTGTTGAAGATGCGTAGTTTTTATCTGCCAATAAACAAGTAATGGTATGGCGGAGCAGATAATGTCAGGATAATGGCGGCGTTCAATAGTTACCTACAATTTTTAAATAATAATAATATTAAAGAATACTATATTTGTCACCTATATTATTTTGAAGCAAACGACACTAAAGTATGTTATGAACATGATGGTACTGCTTACTGGCAGTATTTTTAGGACAAAAATCTCAGTGACCATTAAATTATTACTCAAATTAATTTTTGACCATCAAACAATTTTTCATCACAAATTTATCATTAAACTAACTAATCAATACACCCGTGGCCATTTCATGGATTTTGGCTCTTAATCTACAACATAATTAGAATGCATAAGGGTATTTTTGTCCACTACTAAATGTTAATTATATTGGATGAATTTTGGAGTTGGTGAAAATACATACATTTAATACTATTTATCTAGAAAGAGTAAGGGTATAGCTGTTGCCATCAATAAAACTAAAATGAGCTGTTTTGCTGGAAATTGACGGAGCAAGGAAATATGGTCGAGTTAGTGGTGGATAAAAATAGCCCTGGGCGTTTTGATTATTTTGTAGATTAAGAGCCAAAAATCCACGATTCTGCTGATTAATTAGTTTAGTAGTCAATTTATGACGAAAAATTATTTGACGATCAAAAATCAACGCAAGCAATAGTTTAATGGTCGCTGAGATTTTTTTATCGTAAAGAATATTTGTCACCTATAATTATATTAGTAGTTTGAAGCAAACGACGGTAAAGTAGATTGTGGATATGATGGCTGTTGCTTAAAGTCTACTTTTTTTATAAGTCTTAATAATATCCTAATGGTGTATTGATTGTCAATATTCTTAATGCAGGTACCCCCGCAGACCGCCATCCCAGGACTACCTCATGCAGTTCCTGTCCTGCTTCGAACGCTTTTAAAAAAAAAAATTTTTTTTTTTGAGCATACCAAATAATTGTTCTTTAATTGGATTCCAACAAAAAAACAATTCGAAAGGACAGGCCGGCTGAAAATTGTCATCTTTTGAATTCTAGTTGGGATAAAAATTAGACACTATATCTGATTAGACGCATATTAAGATTAGTTTATAGCCTACCACACGATTCATATGACCGACAAGAGATTAGTTTCCAAGAGTTGTTATAGAAACTGATCATCAGAATCAACAAAAACTAAAAAACTAGTCTTCATGTGATTATAGATTTTAGTTTTTTTTACCATTAAAAAAGTCTACTGAGTTTGGTACTTGCTGAGTTTGGAAGACAGGGAGAGGAGCTCCTTCACACGCATGGAATTTTCATTTGAAGAAGACCAGAGAAAAGTTCAAGAAATGATGCAGATAAACCTGCAACTGCAAAGAACAGGGCCAGAAGCCGTCAAATTAACAAATAATAGAAGGGCTGCGGTCCAAAGGCAAGTAGACAAAACTCAAGAGTCATACTGCATAGGAGAAAAGCTTGCTACCAAAAACAAAGGAGAGAGAGGGGAAGCAGGAGAGAAAATCCAACAAAAGGATACATCCAAATCCATTTACGAAAGTTTACAAGGTCCAGAACATCTGGGTCGGTCACCAATCTTAGATGGTTAATTAGCAAATTATTTCTTCTTCACTCCCGTCTTCATCAAATGTCCATATACTTTGTATTTCTCTGTTTCTTCTTCTTTTTACTGTACCTCACTTTCCAGCCGTCATAATAGTAATGATTTTCTTCCAACGCCCAACCTGACAAGTGACAGCCACCGGTGCTTCTATTGCGTCCACAACATTCCCACCTCCATCCATCCTTCTTTATTGTTAGGCCGAGTTTTGGAGTTTGGAGGAGAAAGCTTAAAGGAGAATATGAAAGAAGAGGAAATATATTTAGGTTCATTTACATTGCTATTTTTTGAAACTTTTATAGATAATGTACAGTAATAATTTGATATATGTAAGATAAGAAGAAATTGATTGAAAAATATTTTCATAAAAAATAAAAAAAAATTTAAAAAAATAACCTTCCAAACAAGACGAAACTAAAAAAAAAAAAAGTTCATCGCTATGATTTAGTATTAAATATCCATTCAGTGATTATATATGTGTAAACTTGACATTAGAAAAACTGTGGCCTTGTTTGCAATGCTGTTATTTTCTATAATTCTTTTTTCATTTTTTGTGAACATATTTTTAAATCACATTTTTTACTTTATATACATCAAATTATTACAGTATACTTTTCTATAAAAATTTTAAAAAATAACAATTCAAATATATTCTAAATCACTTACAAGTTCTTGAAGTCACTTACGGCCAATATTCGACCACCTTCACATAGAGAATAAGATTCAAATACACTATTATCTCTTTATTTATAAAAGGTATTGTTTCGTTCTTAGCAAGCGAACCAATCTACGTAACTGTCTCTCCAAATCATTTTATCCAAACTAAGTCGGCCCGTGAGGTTGTTTCTTCGAGGCAATCGAGTT
Source organism: Coffea arabica (assembly GCF_036785885.1). NCBI lineage: Eukaryota > Viridiplantae > Streptophyta > Magnoliopsida > Gentianales > Rubiaceae > Coffea > Coffea arabica. The sequence goes on from NC_092311.1 coordinate 46,529,565, forward strand.
GGAGACCTGTAAAGGAAAGTCTGCCCCGACGCTTTTGCACTTCTCCAACCTCATCAAAGTACGGCAGACCAAACCAAACCAAACAACCTTTTCCATTTTCAATAATCAAAATCATCAGCATCATTTGACTTAAAACATTTTAATTACAGCGTAAATACTTTTTCTCTACCCTTTAAAGCTTTAAACCCCAACCTCATAAAAGCCTCAGGCCGAAAGTCTATGCCTCCATCAAATGACTCGAATCCCTCCTTTTCCAATTCAGCTTCTTCTTCTTTTTTCTAAACAATCCCAAATTCCACCCCATTCCCATTCCCAGCTTAAAAGCTTAGAAAATAAAGGAAATAAAACCACCTTCTTTCCTCGTCATCGTCGCATGTGTAGATCCAAAATGGCAACCGATGCCTCCGAACCCATCCCAACTACGCCACCCCATCCCACCCCACGTCCGGTCAGGACCAAACCCAGAACCTCCCCTCAAGCAACACAATCTCCCCGCCGCCCCTCCCCAAATTCTCCATTCGCTAAACTTCCTTCCTCCAGTCCCTCCACCAGCGGCACCTTTCATTCAGGTTCTGCCCCGGCCACCGGCTCCGGTTCTGATTTTCGACTAAATTCGTCGGTAGGCACAACCTCCGCTTCAAGCCGTACATCCCTCTCCAGCCTCCATCTCTCCCTCCCGGAACACGCCCATATTTATGATTTCTCCGAAATCCGTTCCGCCACCAACAATTTTCTCGCCAAACGCTACTCCACTTCCTCCTCCTCCTCCCAGTCCTGGCGCTGCGAGCTCAACGGAAAAGACGTCATTATTTTTCAACGGAAAATCCATCAGACAATCCACGAATCTGAGCTGAGATCCAAATTATCGGCAATTTGTAAAAGCCATCATAAATGCTTAATCAAGCTCCTCGGAGCTTCCATTTCAAACGATCACATTTACTTAGTTTATGAATTTATCAGCGGCTCGAATCTTTCTACTTGTCTCCGAAATCCTAGAAACCCTGATTTCACCGTTCTTTCCACCTGGATGTCGCGAATGCAAATCGCCACGGATTTAGCTAACGGCTTGAATTATATCCACACCGCAGCCGGATTCAGCATAAGTTTGGTCCACAAGTACGTGAAGAGCAGCGGAATTATTATCACTGAGCCTTCCTTGAATGCCCGAATTTGCCATTTCGGAGCCGCCGAGCTATGCTCCGAGACGGAGAGATATGAAAGAGGTGAGATAACGGAAGAGGAGTTGCCGGAGCTGCGGAGGTCGGGGAGTAGGGGTAGGCAATTTGAAGGAGTGAGAGGATACATGTCGCCGGAGTTTAAGTCCACCGGCTTGGCGACGCAGAAGTCTGACGTGTACGCTTTTGGAGTGGTGATTCTGGAGCTTTTGTCCGGGGAGGAGCCGCTGAAGTATAAATATGATAAAGCGAGTGGAGATTATAGGAAGATTTCAATTATCGATTCAGCGACGGAGGCGGTGGAAACTGGCGGAGAGGGTAATGAAACGGTGGAGGGAAGGCTGAGACGGTGGGTGGATAAGCGGTTGAAGGATTCGTTCCCGGTGGAGGTGGCGGAGAAGTTAATCCGTCTGGTGTTGGAATGCGCACATGTGGATCCGAATAAGAGACCCGATATGCGACGGGTCGCGGGAAAAATATCCAAGCTTTATTTGGACTCGAAAATGTGGTCGGACCGGGTTAGACTTCCGACTGATTTCTCGGTGTCATTAGCGCCTCGTTGATTGACTCATTTGGTAATTAGCTTTTTTTATTTTCTTTTCTTTTTTCCCTTTTTTTGGATATGGATTTAGAAATTCTTTTTCCCTAATGCTTCTGCTACTACTTTTGGTGAAGAGGTAAATATCATTATTGTTACATTTGTAAACGCTGATTAATGAGAGTTAGCCAATTCAAATGGCTATATAATTTATTGATTTAGTGACGACTTGTTTATATTGTAATTTTCTGAAGAAAAATTTTTACATTTTTTATGAATATATTTTTTAATCATATTTTTGTTTCACATACAATAAAATTATTACAATATATTTTTTCATAAAAATTTTAAAATATAGCAATCCAAACGAATTCCTAATTTCTGTGACTACTAATATATATAAAAAAAAAAAAAAAAGTAGCTTTACATAAGCAATCCCTGATCAAAAACAATGAGAAGCATTTTTGTACTCCTATTTGTTAGCACGGTTGAATTGGTAAAGATAATAATTTGGACATCAAACGGTTCAGAGGATCAACTTAAACAATTTGGACATCTTTGACATGTGATTAATTCAACATTTGTATAGATTGTGTATGCTTTTGCTAGAAACTATCGATTTTTAGATTTAACACAAGACGATAGTTCGTGTCATGGACAGCCGCAAAAGAACGAGTTGGGTTGGGTTGATGGGTTGAAAACTCCATCCTTTTTGGAGTCTCATAAATACTTAGTCCAAACTCCAAAGTTCAAACTCAAAAGTTAGGATAAGGTCAGAAAATGTTACAGCTGCGGGTTTAAGGATCCTTACAGCATTTGACTAAAGAAAATGGTCGCAAGAAACGCAAAACATTTAAAAAACAAATTAGTGTTGGTCATGCATCCTCTCATTCAAGTCAAACCGAACGGCCGCATTACCCAAGAGGGAGCTGTGCAGTTTCTATGTCAACTTGAGCTCTCAACGGTTGAGAATGCCAAGCTCAGCGCACGGATGAGAGGAGATTATTGGTCAAAGACCTGCCGGTTTGCTGGTTGTCAAAAATGTCTTGAAGTTTTCTTTTCCATTTTGCTGAATATTATGCCTTAACTATTTATTAGTGGAGAGCGATGTTTGGACTTTTTTTTTTTTTTTTTGTATTGAAAAATTCGTAATCCTTGGATCAGCTACGGAGAAGGCTTTAATTTAGTGATTAAAATTAAAACTCTAGAATTTAGAGCTTCTTTTTTGTTAAATCTCATCCCTCGTCTGTTAAATGGAATATGAAATTTTGCTTCTTAAATCAACCATATGGTTGGGCTTAAGAGAGAGTAGTTGAAAGTCACACCCACAGGGTGACGCACCATGGAAAACAGATGGCTGCCGTGGCCACACCACGAAAAGGATTTACCAAAAATATAACAATGGTGGTGATGAAGTATGGCGCACGTTTTACCACTTTAAACAAATTTTATGCATATTTAAGAACCTATCCTCTGTCTTTTTTAAAGGAAATGGCATGTTTTTCATTAATTTTTTTTCGGGTATCCCAGATAAAATCCCCCTTCACTGATTTTTTCAAAAGTTTTACTTAGTTTGTTCGAAAAATATAGGCTCTATTTGGATGTATCTTCTTTTTTTTTTTTTTCAAAAACTGTTTTTTGTTTGTGAAATCTATAGTAACAATGCAAAAAATATACACAATTTGAAATGAGATCATTTCAAATACCTCCCTTGAGGTTTTTTCTAATCACACCTCATTTCAAATACTTCCCTTGAGGTTTTTTCTAATCACACCTAACACCCCTCAAGTTTCTAAAATTACACTTAACACCCTTACAATGACAACCTTTGTAACATGTCAGCCCTTTTATGTAAAAATAATACTAAAAATATATTTAGTAGAGGGACAATAGTATTCTTCCAATTTTGCCCTTTTGTAAGTTGATTTTTGAATTTTAGAAGATGAAAATAAAAACAAATAGGACTGCAATACTTACATAGTAATTAAGAGAGTGTAAGTACAATAACTGTTGAATTGTATATTTTTTGTTGATTCGTATGACCGTTATAAGATCTGTGCCAAAGTTTTGGATAGAAAGGAAATAAATTTTTTTAATACTGTTTGTTAACCAGTTTTTCAAAAATTTTGTTTTTGATAATTGAACGCCATTATAGATATATTTAATATGCATTTTTTCATGATTTCAACTGTATTGCAGCATTTTTCTTCAACAAATGAATGATTTTAATCTATTTTTCCTCACCTCTTATTGATTAAACTAGATAACACGATAAAATCATAGTTAAAAAAAGTTAAATTTTTTATGTTTAGATTGTTTAAGTATCTCAAAACCTATCTTCGGTTGCATATGCAAAAAAAAAAAAAAAACACCCAAAATGTGTCCAAATTTTATGGCATTTTGTTACTTTATTTTTACATAATCGAACATAAAGGGTTTTTCTTTGTTCTTGCCTTTTCTTGCACAAGAAATATGAAAAGGGTAGAAAAATAATCAACTTGTTTTTAATTTCATCTTCGAGTTTTCAAAAATCAACTTGCAAAAGGGCAAACGTGGAAGAATATTATAGTCTCTCTCCTAAATACACTTTTTAATACTATTTTTACCTAAAGGGGCTAATATGTTACAAAAGTTGTCAAGGGTGTTAAGTGTGATTTCAGAAACTTTAGGGTTGCAAGGTATGATTAGAAAAAACCTCAAGGGAGGTTTCTAAAATTATCCCATTTCAAATATACCTAAAAAATAAATAAAAATTTATACTCTTTTTTCCACCCACTATCACGCACCACTGCCACCTATGATCACCATCCATCACTGATGCCACTCTCTCCCTTCTTTTTTTTTCATCTCTTTCCCTTTTTCTTTTCTTTCTTCCTCTTCTCTCCTCTCTATCTTTCCTTTCCCCCCACTAGAACCTTCCTCCCCCTCCTTTCCCCTTCCCGATTATGACTGAGATCTCAGTCGTGACCGAAGGAGCTTTGGTCATAATTGAAAAGGGGAAAAGGGGGAAGTTTCAGTGGGGGGAAAAGGAAAGTGGAGAGGGGAGGAGGAAGGAGGGAACGAGAGAAAGAGGGAGGAAGAGGAAAGAGGAAGAATGGCAAGAAAGGAGGAAGAAAGGGTTGGTGGCGGTGGTATGTGGTGTTATTTTTAATTTTCAAAAAATATTTCAAAAAATTTTAAATTTTAAAAATACTCCAAAATACATCCTCAAAGCACCTTAAAAATACCCTTCAAAAATACCTAACCATTTACAATAAAAGTTTTTCATGTGCATCATTACAATAAATTTTTTTTAAAATACTTCTAAAAATAGCTCATCCATACGGATCCATTGTTGTACCTACGATTACTGTTACAAAAATTTAAAACACTACGGCAGACTTCCAAGCTTCATACTACTAGACCGTAATCCAGTTGTAACACCAAATCTTCTACTTCTTTAAAAGCTTGAATATAGCAGCAAAACCTATTGCTTTTTATTTCTCAGCGGAAGTGATCGTAATTTAAATAAAATTTTGTGTAAGTATTGAAATTAACTTAAAAGATTGGAATAAGAAACATGAAGGTAAAAGGGTCAAAAGGAAAGGTCAATATAGTTTATTTTTGACAAAGTTGAAATACGTATAAAGTAATTGGTCTACTTACAATGAGGAATAAAACATGGATTACAAATTTGCAATTGGCTGTCCAGAAACCAAATTCTTCTCAGAAGATCTGATCGTGAGCTTGAAAGATCGGACTAAAGACATGAATCGAAAACTAGTAAAGATTGGTTACAATTGGACTGCCCAAAAAGACAGAACAAAGACCAAAAGGCTCTTTTTTATGCTGGTCTGAATCATGATGGCAAAAAATTTCGAGCTTAAAAAGAATTCTTAAATGCCTCCCACTCTGAAATGGGCCTCAAAACTGTCATCCATTCATTGGTGATCAAAGCCACATTGGACTAACGTTCGAGTAAGGTGGTAAGCTGGGGTTCCATTTTCCTTTTGGCCTTTTCTGGTATTTGCGGCTAAAATATTCATTTTCAACCAACCAAATTCGGATATGAGGTAGCATGCAGGTAAATAATTAATTTTTCACCCCAAAAGACACAAGAAAATAAGTTAAGAAGAGAGGAGTTGGTCAGCATATGCGTGTCTATGGAACTTTTTTTTTTTGGGTGGTTATTTTTCAATTGTTAACACATATAAGCAAAACTACTTTGCTCTTTTTTTTTTTTTTGTTTGATTGGCTCCATCTCTAAAAAATTAATTAAAGGTTGAGGCCCCATAACATAAAGATTCTGGATTCTAATTCCTTTGTCTCCTCCTTGCTTCTTAAATCCTATCCCACCTTTACTAAAAAAATTTTAAAAAAAAAATTCTCTAAGAAATTCGTAGATTCTTAGGGTAGGGAACTGCTAAACGGGTCTGAAGTGAACTAATACAATCTCAAATTTTCTGGATTTTGTAACGTAATAATTTAGCAGTTTCTATATGAAGTTGGTCCCTTGACTTCCACCCAAATTCCATCAAATACCAGCTAAGTTTTCCACTAAAGAAAATTCGTAGCATCTCTCGAGTTAATCAAATGCAAAAATTGTGGGCAGAAGAGTTGTTGTTTAGTGAATTTCCAGCATCAATGTTGGTATGTTTTTGTTGACAAGGAAACCCGCAACTGCTATCCAAAAGTGATTAATGTTGGTATGTTGTTATATACTTACTAATCATGTGTCATAATGTGTGAAAATTTAGTCAGGTTGTTATATCGGAATTACTAATCGTAAATTCACTAACCAAATTCTTATTATTATTGATGCCCTTTTCCCTGTGCCTGCATTAGGCCTGGCCTTCTCCAAGTCTGGTGTCACTAATAAGCTACACCTATCTGAAGTCTCAATCTCTCATAAGAATTGAACACATTGCAAATACAAAGGGTGTTATCTTCTGAACCTATATATTCTTGATTGGTTGCAAATTTCAACCTGACCACCATCTACATTTGTTTTAACTGGTCTTCCCCGGAAGAAAACTCTACCAAAAGCTGGAGGCATAGGCATATAAGTTTACCCAAGGGCCACTGACTTTATGTAGAAAGCCTAAAATTTAATTGGCGTAACATATCAGTAACCTTAGTTTTTTTTTTTTTTTTTGTCTACACAGGAGTGTCCGGGTCAATTCTTACGGGACCCGACTAATCCCCTGCGGCCCGGCCAGGCGCCCCAGCCCGGCAAATATCAGTATCAGTAACCTTAGTTGAACGGCAAATACTTGGTGGTCAACCCGGTCTATAATCTGTACTGAAAAACTGCGATGACTTCTTTTTTCCATTTTCACACTCTTTGCTGCGTCATTATCTATGGCCTCTCGTCAACTCTTATATTTATCAATGACTGGCGATGTGAAGAAGCCGAATTCAATCGAGTTATTTACAAAACTTGTGTATTGTATCCGTTGTTTAAAATTCTACGACATGCTAATTTATACCACTTAAATTTAATGAGCTTGATTTAGTTTAGATTCAATCGAGTTCAAATTCAATTCAAAATAAATTAAATTAAATTGAGCTCGAACTCGAGTTTGAATTTAAATAATACACCGTTCATTCGAGTTCCACTTGAGTCATTTTCACGTCTAACCATGGCCATGTACTTTTAGACGTATCAGAAGCTCTACAGTGTGAAGTGGGAATTTTTTCATAGTTGACTGTACACTTTATATAGTCAGTCAACAAAAGGCAGCAGCCAGCATCAAAGATAGTGGCTCATTCTTCTCATTCTCATGACAACCATAACAAATCCATTCCATACCATGCGGGCCGCCCTAAAGTCTTAAAAATTAGATTTTTCTTCCTTAAAATTTTAAGATTTTTTAAATAATTTTTTTGTAAATTCAAATTTTTGGCCTTGAAAAATTTTGAAAATAATACTATATGATGTATGTACAATTTTAAATATGTTAAAGCTCGCTTTCTCTAACTAATTTTTCTGGTTCCGTCTATGTTAGTATGTTATCCACACTATAAATACACGCCAAAACCTCTCATCCCAATGCCACCCTTCCAACACTTCACTCTCTTTTTACCTCATCCTAGCTTAATAGTATCTACATTAGCCCCTATCCATCCCTTCCTTCCAGTAACCATGGCAAAATTTGTCATACTTTCCTTCTTGATTTCACTCAATATCTTATCTTTTCCTTCCCCAGGATTAGCCATCTCCTCATGCAATGGTCCATGCCAAACCTTAAATGATTGCGACGGCCAGTTAATTTGCATTGGAGGAAAATGTAACGACGATCCTGACCTTGGAACCCACATATGCGGCGGAAGCTCGCCTTCCGGGCCATCCCCTCAGGGCAATTGTAGCCCAACTGGCTCCATGACATGTTCAGGAGAGACTAAACCCACTTATACATGCTCTCCGCCGGTTACTAGCTCCACGGCGGCAATTCTTACGCTAAATGATTTTGACGTAGGTGGAGACGGCGGGGCTGAATCAGAATGTGACGGCCAATATCACAAAAATAGTGAAAGGATTGTTGCACTTTCCACTGGTTGGTATGCAGGAGGGTCGAGGTGTGGGAAAATGATAAGAATCACAGCCAGCAACGGGAAAAGCGTGACTGCAAAGGTTGTGGATGAATGCGACTCTAGAAATGGCTGTGATAAGGAGCACGCTTTCCAGCCACCTTGCGATAACAACATTGTTGATGGATCCAGTGCTGTGTGGGAAGCTTTAGGGCTTAACGAGGATGATGGAAGAGTACCAGTTACTTGGTCTATGGCATGATGAAAATGGTGACATTGAGATCGATATACGCACAACAATTCCGTCAGTAATAAGTTGGCTTCTAGAATAAGAGTTTCCTAAGTCTGGTATTGAAGTGTAATTTGGTTTTGATTTCTAATGTGTCAATTTACTGATAAGTGGCATCATGGAAAATGATGTCTTGGATGGCCTTCAATGGTTGATCAACCCAGAATTCGTCTTGATGAATTTCTTAAGATTAGATATGGTTTCCAAGTGCTTTCACTTGGGTTCTCTCTTCGTTAAATTGAATTTCTTCCTTTCTCCTTTTTCGCGAACACAACTGGTTTATTGGTGTTTGATATGTAAAAAAGAATTGTCAATAACATGGTTTTTTTTTTAAATGTGCAGTTTTTCTTTTTTGTATTTCTTGGATGCGATTAATGTTGCAATATATTTTTAGACCGGACCAAGTATCGACTCGGTCAAATTCAAGGTCAGGAATCAATGGATTTGATTGGATCAAATCAAATGAGTTCATTAATACGTCACACATATGTGTGTGTGCGCCCCATTCATTTTTTTTTTCTACAAATCAAATTCTTAAATTATAACGAAGTACTCATTTACAATTCATTAACAGAGAGTCAAATCCATATCTAATTCACCAAACAATTCATAAGAATATTCCTTTTGTCTTTTTTTTTAAATCCATCATAAAATTCAAAACCCACTTAAATTAACATCAATTAGATATTGTTAAAATTTCCAACAGAAGTTGGTTATTCTAAAACTAAATTTTCAAGACATATTTGAAGAATATGACAATTAAGGTTGCATATTGAAATGATAAAGAGTTCATGAGAGCACTTGTGGATGTTTAAAACATTCAAGGGTCAATATAAAATACTAGAAAAGTTTGGACTTGAATGTAAAATTATGTCTTTTATTTCCTCATCTTAACCCACATTCCCAGTCATGTTTCATTCTCGTAGCCATCAATGTCTTCAGCCATCTTCTCTACTTCGCTGGTCTTTCTCCTCTTTTTTCATTTCGTCAATTTTCTACATTTTTATCCTCTATTCTTCTAATAAGCAACAAAATAGTTTTCTTACTCTATTCATTTGTTCTTCCTTTCTTTTTTTATTCCTTTGAAATCTTTCTCTCTTTCTGTCTCTCTCTTTTTTGATTCTCCATCTTTTGTCGCTCTTTTTTTTTTCTTTGGCCTTTCTTGAGTTTAGATTTGTTACTACTACTATTTATTTAATAGATAAAATTAAATAACAATATGAAATTAGGTTGGATTCTGAAGAGGATTGGGGAAATTTTGATAATAAAAAAAGGTCAGCATAAAATTGGGAAAAATGGAAAATCCGGTTCATATTGCGTCTCCGGTTTTCGGTCAAATTTGATTTTTTATCGGCTTTGACCAATCTTTTACTAAGCTGATTTTAGGTAAAGTTGGACCAGACTACTATCCGGTTCTCAATTCAATCGATTGAACCAATTAGTCTAGTCCGAATGGTTAAATGATTATCAATTAAATAAAAAGTTATTTTATGTATCAATCCTTACATCTCCTGCTACTACTGGCGGAGTAACAGCTAGTTTTGGTATGTTGGGTGATACATTATTGCTACTAGCGGAGTAACAGCCAGTTTTGGTATATTGGGTAATATCATTATTACCGAACCCAATGCCTATATTGCATTTGCAGGTAAAAAAGTAATTGAACTAACATTGAATACAACAGTACCTCTTGAAAGTTCACAAGCCGCTAAATATTTATTCCAGAAGGGTTTATTTGACATAATCGTACTACGTAATCATTTAAAAAGCATTCTTACATAGTGAGTTATTTCACTTCTATGCTTTTGTTCCTTTGAATCAAAATGAAACAGAGCACTGAGTTCAACAATTATTTGTTATTTGTCATAAATGAGTAGGTAGTTTATCGGAATCATAGGAAATAAGAATGGAATTTTCTTTGGTGGCATAAATTCGAATTATAGAACGAATCACAAGTTGTGGATAATTCTTTTTTACTTATATTTCTTATTTCTGATTCTTAATTAAATTTTTAATTAAGAAGTCTCTATCAAAAAAAAAAAAAGATTGAATTCTTCAAATTAGAGTCATACCCAAATTACAACACAATGATCTACAAACTTACATCACCTATTATAACAAGTTTACGCAACACTATAAAAGGCTTCTTTAATATTGCCAAATTTTGACTAAGCCGTTCTTTCATTAAATTTTATCATCAATACATGAAGGGCCATGTCCATCATTCACTAGGTGGTCTTCAGCCTAGTTGTAACGGAAAAGGCAGGCCAAGTTGGTCTTTTTTTTTTTATTTTTTTAATATTTTATGTTTTGTCAACATAACATATCTACCCTACAACTATTTTAATCTATACTAGTAACTGTTTAACTGGGCCAAAAAAGATTGGAGGGAGAGCAGAAAAATCCACCTCTATAAATTATTTGGATCTGCCTACTTAGCCAATTTTATTGGATACACTACTCCAAGTGTTCTGCATGAGGATATCGTTATCAACTTTAGGCATACATGCTAAGTTTTGTACTCCTACGCCCAAGAAAAAAAAAGTTTCGTACTCCCACTTAGTAATGAAAAGTAACTAAACATTTAGACATTGATTAGATTGGGAATATGAAGTATGAACTGCATGTAGAGTAAATAAATTTGAACTGCAAAAGCAGCTAATCTATATAAATATGCGATATCATGTACGTATATATCAACTTAATACTGATAACTGAACTTTCGTAGACGGATTGAAGAGAGGACTCCCACAAAGTCACGAGTAGTATAGCAGTAGCATAGTCAACTAAGCAGCCAACATGGAAAAAGAGGACTGTGCAGACTTTTCATTTTTTCTTTTGCCCCTTTTTCGGGTAAACAACAGAAAAAGTACCGGATTTGTCAAGTATTCATAAATGATTTGCAGCTAGACTACGTCTTCACTGTTCAAGAAATCATATGGTAAGAAGCTGGCCTATTTTCCACCAGGGAATTATGCCAGGAGCATGATTACTATTTACCATTCATCACCACATCTAGACATACGAAATGGGATCTTCCAACTGTGGTTATAAAACTCGGTCCGACCTGTCGGTTCAATCATTCAAACCCATGAATTAGCCACCTAGCCTAGCTGGTTTAAAGTTAGACCAAACAAGTAATTAACTTGTTAACTAGTCAACAACTCAACGATTCAACTGTTCAAGCAGAAAAAATTGTCGATTGAATCGTCAATTGAACTGTTAACTTAAAAATTATATTATTATTGTAATTTAAAATATATTATTGTATTATATAATATAACTAATAGGTGATCTGGCCAATCTTCAATTGAACCAGAAACTCATTGAACCGGTCACATCTCTAAGTTGAGGTTCAGGTTGGCTTTTTTAGCTATGCCTTCAACAAAAAGAAAGAGAGAAGGTAAATGAAATGGAAAACAAATCATGGAACAACCCAAGTTTTACGCTTCAATTTATTTGTTTTTTGGTTTGATTACAAAGAATAGAAAGCGACCTAGGATGTCGTTTTATTACTGTTAAGACCAGAGATTCCATCCATCCAAATATCATTTGCTTTGTACATTATTTCTATTAGCAAAGCTTGTCTTAAAAATTCCAATCATTAATAAGACCAGAATCTAAGATTTTTTTCCTTTTTTTTTTGGTAAAAAAATGCGTTTCTTTATTAATGCCAGTTCTTTAGAGAGAAATGATGGATTGGGTGATTTAGGAGAGGGACTATAAGTAAAAAATTCTGAATTCAAATCCTCTTATTTACACGCACATGCACACACACATGTATACCAGTCCTCCACTTTCTAACTGGGTTTCACCTTGGGTGGACTATGCTTGCCCAAAAATTTTCATTTAGTAGGCCTAATAAATGGGCATGTCATATTGTACGAACTAGCGTTGGAATTAGGAGTGGAATCGAGCGAGCGGAGTTGAATTTAAACCTAATCGAGTCAAGTTTCAACTTTCAATATAATTTTACGAAACTCGAATCTCGAGCTCGAGCTTAAAAAAATAAAAAATATAATTATTTTATTTTTAAAAAATAATAAAATAATAATTTTATTTTTAAAAAATAATAAAATAATAATTTTTCTTAACAAATAATAAAATATTAAGGATATATATATAATTTTACTATTAAAATAAAAAAATTATATATATATATACATATTTATAATCGAGTTCGAACCGGCTCGCAAGCTAATGAGTTTAATATTTTTGAATTCAAGTTTGACTTGGTCAGCTCGATCTCAACTCGAGTTTATTGTTAACCGAATTCGGACTCGAATCACTCGCGAGCCGATTTGTTTGCGGCCCTAGTTGAAATAAGGCAAATAGACCTTCCTTTTCATTCTTTACTCTCTGTTTGATGAACCCATCCAAGGATCTATAATGAAAGTCACCCAAAAATTCAAACTATAAATTCATACTTAAAAATAATCAAAATTTCATAATGTGTAAAAATTTAGTCATGTTGTTATGCTTATATATTGGAAATACTAATCGTAATTCACTAACCTTAGATCGATAGTGCATCACATCAATATACAGGAGATAAAACCATACCAAATTCCTATCAATATTGATGCCTTTTTCCCTGTGCATGCATTAGGCCTGGCCTTGTCCACATCTGGTGTCATGAATAATAAGCTACACCCCTCACATTCGTGAGTTAACTAGGCAGCCGACTCTCAAGTCTCAACCTCTCACAAGAACTTAACACATTGCAAATACAAGGGGTGCGATCTTCTGAACCTACACATTTCCTTAAAGCCTGGCATTAACCTTGATTGGTTGCAAATCCCACCTGACCACCATCTATTTGTTTAGGCTAGTCTTCCACGGAAGAGAACTCTAGAAAAGGTGCAGGCATAGGCATTCCGTCCAATGAATCACAATTCACAAGCATAAGTTGACCGAAGGGAGGCTGACTTCATCTAGAAAGCCTAAAATTTAATTGGCGCAACATATCAGTAACCTTAGTTGAACGGCTAATACTTGGAGGTAAACCCGGACTATCATCTATAGCCCTAGTTTTAGATCATATGGTATACTGGAGGCTATGGTGTCTCAGCAACTCTTGTACTTACGTGCATTCATGACTAGTGATGTGATGAAGCCGAATTCAATCGAGTTATTTACGAACTTGAATATTGTATTTGTTATTTAAAATTCTAAAACATGCTAATGTACTTCACTTAAATTTAATGAGTTAAATTTAGCTTAAATTCAATCAAGTTCAAACTCAAGTTAAAGTAAACTAAAATTAAATTGAGCTTCACTTTGAATTCAAGATCAAATATTCTAACTCAAATCAAATTTAAATAATACACTATTTGAGTTCGATTCAAACTATATCCACGTGTCTTTTGGACATATCAGAAGCTCTACAAGTTGTAGATAGGGCTTTATATTCACGATGACATTACACGGTGTAAGGATTCGTGAATTAGCCGCGGAAACACGACACTCCCTATGCTCACTGTTTAGTCGGTCAACAAAAGCAGCAGCCAGCAGCCCAGCGCCAAAGATAAACTCAGCAGCCGTTCATTCTTCTCATGGCGACCATAACGAATCCACACTATAAATATACGCCAAAACCTCTCATTCCAACGCCACCCCACCAACATTTCAATCTCTTTTAGCTCGTCCTAGCATAAGGAGAATCTACATTGTCCCCTACCCATCCTTCACTTCAGTAACCATGGCAAAATTTGTCATACTTTCCTTCTTGATTTCGCTCAACATCTTATCTTTTCCTTCCCCAGGATCAGCCATCTCCTCATGCAATGGTCCATGCAAAACCTTGAATGATTGCGACGGCCAGTTAATTTGCATTGGAGGAAAATGTAACGACGATCCTGACGTTGGAACCCACATATGCAGCGGAAGCTCGCCTTCCGGGCCATCCCCTCCGGGCAATTGCCGCCCAACTGGCTCTATGACGTGTAAAGGAGTGACTAAACCCACCTATACATGCTCTCCCCCGGTTACTAGCTCCACAGCGGCCATTCTTACCCTAAATAATTTTGAAGAAGGTGGAGACGGCGGGGCTGCATCAGAATGTGACGGCCAATTTCACAAAAATAGTGAAAGGGTTGTTGCACTTTCCACTGGTTGGTATGCAGGAGGGTCGAGGTGTGGGAAAATGATAAGAATCAGAGCCAGCAATGGGAGAACCGTGACTGCAAAGGTTGTGGATGAATGCGACTCCAGAAATGGCTGTGATAAGGAGCACGCTGGCCAGCCACCTTGCGATAACAACATCGTTGATGGATCCAGTGCTGTCTGGAGAGCATTAGGGCTTAACGAGGATGATGGAAGAGTACCAGTTACTTGGTCTATGGCATGATTAATTGATATGATGACATTGAGATCGATATATGCACAACAATTCCATCAATAATAAGATGGCTTCTAGAATAAGAGCTTCCCAAGTCTGTTCTTGGGGGGCCCAAAAACATGAAAAAGAGTCTGTTCTTGGTTTTGTTTTCTAAAGTGTCAATTTTGTCCTTTCAAAAAAAAATAATAATAATAAAGTGTCAGTTATGTGATAAGTGGCATGCTGGTAAATGATGTCTTGGATGGTCTTTCTTTTTTTTTGTTTTTGTTGGGTGCTTTTAATTTTGCAATAGAATCGTGCCAATATCATTGACTCTTTCCTCGGTCTCATCAGTCGTCTTTTTGCCTTTTTCTCTTTTCTCCGCTCCTCCTCGTCACACTGTGTAAGTCCTTTATCACAATGGATTTCCTACTAATTCTAGATAAGTTGAATGTAAAAATAAATTTCTTCAATTTTTCGCAAAGAATCAGGATATATGACATGATATTGTTCAAGTACATCTTCCTGCTATGAAACTCCACGGATAATTTTCGCAGGACTCAGGTGGAGAAAAGAAGGGCAATCAAAGATGAGCATTGAAAAAAGAAAAGAAAAAAAGGAAGCCCGCAAGACCATTAAAGCTAGCTAGCCCTTTAAATTTTGCAACACGAATTTCTTCAAGAGATGTAAAAGCAAAACCCAAAACCAAACAAACTACCATCTACACTTCCAAGTTCAAGACTGTTATCCCAAAACATGTCTATTCTAGCAACAATCACATGCTAAATTTTGACAAAACCGTCCTTTCATTAAATTTTACCATCGATACATGAAGGGCCGTGTCTAGGGGTGAGCAAATTCGGTTCTTACCGAATTCATAACCGATTTCAAATTCAATTCGGTAATTTGAAATCGGGTATTTGGTAATTTGGTACAAATTCGGTACGTACCAAATTCACCGAATTCTAATATGGTATGAAATAGGTAATGAGATTATGAATTAGGTAATAACCGATTTCGCATTCAAATTCGGTAATTGAAATCGGGTACCTCATTCCCGCATTCGAATTACCAAATTGGTATATAAAATTATATAATATATAGATAAATGCTATTAGTATTAGTATATACTACTAATACTTTATTATATTATATAGGTAAATGCTATTAATAATAATTAGTATATGGTATTATCAATTTATCATCATATCATGTACTTATAATAATAATAATATATAATAATGTACAATATATTATTTTAGTATTTGTTAATTGTTATATGACTATAATAATACCAATATATAGTAATACATAACAATATAAGATAACTATAATACTTATTATTTTATACATGAGTAACATAACTAGAATTAGATAATAATTAATACATATATGTATAATACTAAATATTAAACAATAAACATAATTAGTAATTAAATTTAGATATTGGTAATTTGATACATCATTCATGTTTGAATTATTGAATATTTGAATGCGTAATCTCTAACTTGCAAGTATTAGTGTACTCTACATATTTAACATAAAAATTCATATTATCTATTCACTAATTTTAATTCTTAAGACTTTAAGTATAGATAAGACAACTAAGTAGTTAGCAGTGTAAGTGAATGCATATGAATTGCAAATCAATGTACTAGTGTATTGACTTTCACAATAATATATGTAAGTAAATAAGTTTTATTTTGATTTGAAATAAATTATAAGTTTGTAAGTAATATAACTTATCACTACTCATTGTAATTTGTAAGTTTGTAACTAATATTACTTATTATTAATCATTGTAAATTATAAATTCATAAATTATCACTAATCATTGTACAGTCTAAGGTTTATTCTAGTTTAAATTAATCACTTTTTATGTGTTCCTTAAATCATAGACTAATGATTTTAGGCATAAGTTATCAAATAAGTTAAAATTCATATTATCTATTTACTAATCTTAAGGCTTTAAGTATAGACAAGACAACTAAGCAGTGTAAGACTGTAAGTGAATGTATGTGAATTGCAAATCAATGTATTAGTGTATTGACTTTCACAATAACATGTGTAAGTAAATAAGTTTTTATTTTGATTTGAAATAAATTATAAGTTTGTAACTAATATAACTTATCACTAATCATTGTAATTTGTAAGTTTGTAACTAATATTACTTATTATTAATCAGTGTAAATTATAAATTCATTGTAACTACTAACTAATATTGCTTATAATTAATCATTGTAAATTATAAATTCATAAATTATCACCAATCATTGTATAGTCTAAGGTTTATTCTAGTTTAAATTAATCACTTTTTATGTGTTTCTTAAATCATAGACTAAGGATTCTAGGTATAAGTGATCAAATAAATGCCAATTAAACCACAAAATGATTAGAACATAAGTAATGTGTTCAATTATGAATAAATTTAGGGATCAAATCAGTAATAATTTATAAATCATAGATGAATTCGGTTAACCGAATTCATTACCGTTTTCGAATTTGAAATCGGTTGCGGAATGAATTCGGTTATGCCCAATTCGGAATTGAAAACGGTTTAAATTTTTACAGGTAGAATAACCGAATTCACCGAATTCAGTGCACCGAATTACCGAATTTGCACCGAATGCACACCCCTAGCCGTGTCCATCATCCACTTGGCAGTCTTCTGCATGGTGTACCTAGTTGTAATGGAAAATGCAGGCCAAGTTGGATTTTTTTTTTTTTTTGTTTATCTTTCTTATATTTTATTTTTTTTTATCAACAGACAATATCTACATTACAACTACTCTGACATATACTAGCAACGGTCCAATTAGGTCAAGAAAAACTAGAGAAAGCCATCTCTATAAATGGATTTGTCCAGTTAGCCAATATATTATATTATTGGATACACAAGTCCTGCTACAAGTGTTTCGCATGCGAGTACGAGTTTTTTACTCCTACGCACAAAAAAAAATAAATTAATAAAAGTTTTCTACCTTTACATAGTCATGAAAAGTAAGATATGAAGTATGAACTGTATGAAAAGCACCTAAATTGTTACTGCAGAAGCAGTAAATCTATATAAATATGCGATATCATGTACGTGCGTATCTACTTATATCTGAACTTTCGTGGACGGATTGAAGCAACAATAACTAGTGGAGTATACCTTCGTTGTACGTAAAATTTGCCCATGGAGAGAGGACTCCCACAGATTCACGAGTACAACAGTACTTAGTAGCGCAGTCAACTAAGCAGCCAACAATCAAAAAAAAAATGAGAGGATTGTGTAGACTTTTCTTCTTTTTTTTTCTTTTGCCTCTTTTTCGGGTAAACAACAGAAAATGTATGGGATTTGTCGAGTAATCATAAGTGATTTGCAACTAGTCTGCATTTTCCCTGCTCAAGAAATCATATGGGAAGAAGCTGGCCTATTTTCCACAAGGGAATTATGATGGGGACATGATTACTAATGATCATTCTTCACCACATCATAGGAAATGGAATCCTTCAACAAAAAGAGAGACAGGAGATCATAAACGAAATGGAAAACAAATCATGGAAGATCTCTAGTGTCACGCTTTAATTTATTTGTTTTTTGGTTTGATTACAAAGAAAAGAAAGAGACCCAAGAGGTCGTTTGCTTTGTACAATATTTCTATCAGCAAAACTTGACTTAAAAATTCCAATCACCAATAAGACCAGAATCTAAGATTTTTTTTTTTTCCTTTTTTTCTTTTGGTACCCAAAAAAAAAAATTGCATTTCTTTATTGATACAAGTCCTCCCCTTACTAACTGGGCTTCACATTGGGTGGACTAAACTAGCCCAAAAATAATTCATCCAGTAGGCCTGATAAGTGGGCCAGTCATATTGTACGAACTGGCGTTGGAAAGACGCAATTTCACCTTCCTTTTATTTCTTCACTCTCTCTCTGTCTCATGAACCGACTCAAGAGCCATGGTTAATTTCTTTACCCTCACTCTCTCCGATGCTATGAGAGGAGGGCAGAGTCCAACCTACGCCTATATTACAGGTGCGGGGAGCTCAACTGGAATTTTATAGAGTTGGCATGGAACCTTCGGATCAGACAAGTGTACTGTTACATTCTTTGAAAAGAAGCATTATTCTTTCCTAATCATTGGATCAAAATTTCAATGGTTCAAAAATTGCATACTAGCAACTCTTTCCTTTTTTTTCTAAAATTTTCAAAAACTTTAAAGAGGAAAATGATTAGATATCAATTCCAGACAGAGTAAAATCGAAGTTACATCCTATTCCAACTTTAACAAACAAATAGCATAGAATGCGGAATTTTGCAGTGTCATTGGCTTTTAGAGACACACAAAAAAAAAAAAAAAAAAAAAAAAACGGAATAAGAGCACGAAAATTTTTTGTTTTTGGACTCGGCAGTGGAACCATATCATTGCTATTATGAGAATGGTTCATTTAAATTGCTATTACTATTGGTACAGTGGTGTACAAATATTAAATTGAACAAAGAACATTTCGCAATTTAATTCACTAGCTCTGGTTTCATTTCATTTGGATGGATGGTTCACATTTCCTCCACCATCTTACACACAAAGTTTAACATAACATATGTTCTGATGTTGAAATATACTTGTTTGAACAGAGTATTATTTGAAATAATTACTGTAGCATTTTTTATTATGTGATGTATGTGAGATAAAAAGTAATTGAGAATATAAAAAGATGGATTGAAAAATGTGTTTATGATGCAAGCGAAATATTATTTGGGATAATTAAGTAATCCAAACACGCACTATTATCCAGTTATAAAACAAAATCAGCATATATATCCTCCAAACGTCCTTTGGGTTTTTGATTATTAGTTAAAAGTAAATAAGCAACTAAATGAAGAGGTGTATAGCTAAAATTTTGTAGTTATTATTAACTTGCCGAGAGATAAGTCATCAATAATCATGTGTGTTATTTGCTGCAAGGAGATGAACAAGCTCCTTGCAAAAAATAAACATGTTTGTGAGAAATTTCATTCATGTTTTTCAATCTTTTTTCGGTGTCAAATTCACATATATATATATATATATATATATATATATATTAGTATGATAAATTTTTTTGTGCGCCTCAATCAACATCAACAGATCAAAAAAGAAAGAAAAAACAGCGTATGCTTCCGGCAAACGAAACAATACATCGGATTATTGTAACGGGCTAAAGTACCACAACCCAACATGAATAGGAAAACCGAGTCGGTTAATAACTGGTGAAAACCGAGCAAAAATGGCGGTAAAAGTAATTGCAAGTTACACCTCTTTTTTCGCATGTTTTGAAGATTTGACTCAAACCGCATATTTTTTGACCAACCGGTCTGACCGGTTAAACTTGAATTAATGAGTCCAGTAATTTGGTTGAATCACTTTTGGGGATCTAAAAGAGAGATGAAAGGCTTATAAAATGTATTTTTATCAAATATTCCAAAGTGCACCGATTGCCTTTATAACATTTGTGATAATTTCAAATGCAAAAAATGTCAAACCACAAAAAAAAAAAGAAGTATTCGAGTCTTGTAGAAGAAAAGTTTAAAAGCACATATATTTTGCCCATTATAATATAGTAGTAATCAATTTGCTCTTTGTCATCACGAATACGTCCATATCACCAAAACAAGAATTTGCAGTTGCCCATTTGGATTGTCAATTTTTATGGAAAAGTTTTTGGAATATTTGCTTGATATATTTCTCTACCATATTTTAACCTAACATACATCATATTGTTACAGTATTTTTTTACAAAATACAAAAAAATGTAAAAAAAAAAAAAATTGCAATATGAACAAGTTAAATTTGTATTCCAATTCTAATAAATATTACTAGGTAAGTAACATCTAAATACCACATTAAGCCTGCGTGGATTAGTAATATGCCAACTTTGGAATGGGTAATCTCCATAACTTGTAAGTACTCAAAAGAAATTTCTCACTACTTAGTAATATGTCTAAATAATCATTCTCCACATTGTTGAATTTCCTCAAAAACAACTACACCCTTTTTCTTTCTTGTTTCATGAATCGACTTCCAAATTTGACAAAAGCTCCAACTGGACAATAATAATTCAACATACTGCTTTTTCCATGGCCAATAGGAAATATCTCGGCCCCATTTTACCTGTTTGGCATGGCTCCACTAGTTTACTCTATCCCTTCTTGATTGCCATAAAATAGTACAGAAAAATATTAAAGCGGAAAAACACGAACCATCAGATGAACGAATGGCATGCCTGCCTATAGTAATCTCAAACTCCTTTAGAGCCAAACATGACTCAAACGTGGGCAAGTTTCAATGTAAGCAAATTCACTGTGACAAAAGATTCAAGATGGATTTGGTTGATGTGATTTTTACTGTAGCTGTGACCATCTGAATTTTGTGTGGATGTCCATGGCAGCACATGGAAGTAGATATTCTTCAATAAAAGGGCCCTACTTTGATTAGAGCCTTTGGAATAATTGATCCTATGAATGGTCAATGTGACTGTGAAACCACCAAACGTTTTATATAGCTGTGAATTTTCGCACATAGCACTTGTACTTCATTGAACTTGCCCCACTATCCTCATCTGGAATTTCACTCTCCGTATGGAATCAAAATTTTGTGGTATCATCCAACTATCAAATTCAAAAGCAAATAGTTGTTCCGATTACGATTCTTCTTCGTAGAAAATTTTTTATATTTTCTGTAAATATATTTTTTAATTATTTTTTTACCTCACAAAAGTTAAACCGCTACAATATAATTTCTTACAAAAAAAATCTTTAAAATAGCAATTCAAACGAGTTGTTGATAGAGGATTATTTGAAAGAATTATTTAAATAACAATGATATAGGAAATTATTTGAAACAAATATTTAAATAATATTGAGTATGTTTAGATAATAGATTATTTGGAAAAAATTTTTAAAAAATACAATAACACTTTTTTTATATGATGTATACCCTCTTGCTGGAACCAAACAGTAATAGAAACTTTTTTTCTCTCTCTCCCTATTGTCCCTTTCCCCCTCCCCTCTCCCTCCCCTTCCCCCCCCCCCCCCACACAATCTGGTCGCGAGACCAGATCGAGCAATGGGTGAGGAGGGGAAAAGGTGACGGGGGAGAGAGAGAGGGAGAAGAGAAAGAAGGAAAAAAAAAGAGAGAGAGGTGGCCGTGGCTAAGGTGGTGGGTTGAGGTGGAAGAAAAAGAGGGAATGGAAATTTTTTGTGTATTTTGAATGTTTTGAAGTGTGTAATTTAAAATTTTTGACAAATTTTTTAAAATTATTATAGTTAAAATTGTTAAAATATTGATAGTAGACAGACTATGCTAAAAATTTATTTGACAAACAGGCCCGCTATTTTATCTTACATAAATTACTTCACAAAAATGTATTATAGTAATTATTTTCAAATATTTGTCACCCTTCCTATCTTGCACAGCCTCTGTTGTCCGGTGTTCCACCATCTCATCCCCTCCCCTGCCCCGCTCTCTCTTGCTTTTCTCAGAAAAGAAGGTAATTGCAAGGATTTGAATTCGTAGGCCTATATGGCCTAGCCTTGGAGACTTTGTCCCACATAGAACTAGGCACGAGTGTCTTACTGGCACTAAGATTTCCATAGTTCTTTTGTTCAATCAGCAATTGTCTGGATGCTGTGGAATGGTGGGGATCTCTTTTGGTTCTTGTGGACTCTACTCGTCCTACCATTAGATGACCTCCAGTAGTTGATCAGTTGACAGATCTTTAAATTGATGGTACGGGAATCAGTAGAGAGTTTTTCAAGGTAGGAAGCTAGAGAGTTCAATTCTCCCACCTCCAATTTCCCCTTTGTACCAAAACCAAATTGGTACGAACACTTCACCAAATGTGATGACAAAAGATTCAAAGTGCCCGAAGTTTTACTAGCTTGGAAGATTTATGCATGTTAATGCTTTTAACCTCATACTTCACCGTGTCTGTTTTAGTTTTCTATTGGTGTCTAATAAAAACTTCAAAAATTAGCCATACTACAGCTTGCTCAAGTAAATGCATTGGAAACATAGGCAATGTTCATCATAATTGTCTTCAAGAGTTTGTGGGGTATAAGACTTTCGAGTTGCAGATGGTTTGGTTAGCCGCAGTCAATTTCTTTCCTCTTTTTCCCTACCCCTTTATTGTTTCTGTTTTCTTTAATTTGGTCGCAAAGCATCTAATTACAGGAATCCAGATCCTTTTTTCCTTCTGCTTTTGATATAAAAGTGGTTGCTTCATGAAAAGTAGTAAATATTCTCTTTTGCGAAACTGTCACTATGGTTAAGTGTTGTGCCCTTTCAGAAAAAAAAAAAAAAAAAAAAAGAAGAAGAAGAAGAAGAAGAAGAGGTGTCAAGCACACTATTTAGGAGCTTTATGCCATTACGCTCTTCTTGTCTGTATTTTCACTGATTTATTCTTAACTAATGTTTGACAAAATCATAAGCTAAACCATACATCTAATCCTCAATAGTTTCTAGGGATAATTTCAGAAACCTCCCCTGAGGTTTCTGACACTTTCACTGACATCCCCTGAGGTTCTCAAAATTTCACTTACCTCCCTTGATAAAAAATTGGGCCCCTTTTCTGACGTCATCAGGGCCAAAATTACAGATATATCCCAAGTAGTTGGGGTTAATTACTACCGTTTAGTTACATAATGGCATCTGATATGATTAATTAAGCTTAACAACAATAATAGAAACTTGATTCCTGATACATGAATTAATCCAGTCATTTTGGGAGTAAGGCGCCAATTGAGCTGCAATATTGGCGCCATTTTTTGTGCCTGGTGTGATTTGACAAGAGGAAATAACAAGATCACATATAAGATCACTTATATGTGGTCTTATACGACATTCTGGATATAGGAAAAGAAACAGAGGAAATAACAAGAACAAAAATGGAAAGGAAATTGTGATCAAACCAGTGGTCCTAATATGCACTGGAGTAGCGGCAACAAAGTGAAGAATTAATTGTTATTTTGAAATAGTTGCAAACACAACAGGAAAGGTACAAATTTATTTGTTCCTTTAACTTTCCTTTCCTGGTGCTGCGAAAAGCTACATGACACCTTTGCTAGTGTTGCTCAATTCCACCTCTGTCTTTTGTCTAAATGTTGATATTGAACATTCATTTTGGTTGTTAAGTGGATTTTTGAGTTAATCATTATGTCTTAACTTAACTCAATTCTCAGAATGCGAGCTCGTACTAAGCTCCACCGCCAACCCTCCATTTCGAAAAAAAAAGACAAAAGCAAAACAAAAGCAAACACACGAAGCGCAG
Organism: Coffea arabica; assembly: GCF_036785885.1. Taxonomy (NCBI): domain Eukaryota; kingdom Viridiplantae; phylum Streptophyta; class Magnoliopsida; order Gentianales; family Rubiaceae; genus Coffea; species Coffea arabica. Next base: position 46,553,689 of record NC_092311.1, read on the forward strand.
AATAACGTTGAAACCCGCAAGCGGGATTCTGTGTTTTTTCTATTTCAAGGTTAGCTCGCATGCGGGTTAATGTTATATTTGAGCGCGAGAAGAAAAAATTGGTAATTAGGCTCTTTGGGCATTATAAGTAAATATTTAAATTAATGGCAGTTTTATTACACCAATATTATTGTATTATCATTATTATGATTATTGTATTATTTCTTATGCAAATATAACATTTAATTATCCAAGCAGTTTGATTTTATTTTTACAATTTATAAAATTTTTATCACTTATATAATATTTTTAAAACCCTAATACATCTAAATTTGATTTTATTTTCAAATTTATAAGATTTTTATTTAAAAAATTGGGATACGGATAAGATATCCGGTTGGTTCGATTTGCATAGGTGCATATGAGAATATCCGAATACTCCTGAAACCCGCAAGCGGGATTCTGTGTTTTTTCTATTTCAAGGTTAGCTCGCATGCGGGTTAATGTTATATTTGAGCGCGAGAAGAAAAAATTGGTAATTAGGCTCTTTGGGCATTATAAGTAAATATTTAAATTAATGGCAGTTTTATTACACCAATATTATTGTATTATCATTATTATGATTATTGTATTATTTCTTATGCAAATATAACATTTAATTATCCAAGCAGTTTGATTTTATTTTTACAATTTATAAAATTTTTATCACTTATATAATATTTTTAAAACCCTAATACATCTAAATTTGAATCTAATTTTCTACAAGTCATACTTATAAATGCGAAATCTAACAAAAAAGTTAAATACAATTTTTGCAGGTCAAATTTAACAAATGCGAGCTATTTGCAAAATTTTAAATATTTGCAACATTTTTTAAAACAAAAATTAGAAGCTTTCTGCAAATAATTCCCTACCTCTCAAAAAATACCAAAATAAAAAAGATAAGAGCTCGCATTTGCTTCCTAGAAATAATTCCCTAGCTCTTAAAAAAGGAAAAAAAAAATTGAGAAGAGCTCACATTCGTGGAATGCGAGCTCAATAACCAGAGCTCGCATTCACAAGAGCTCGCATTTGTGAAATTCACAAATGCGAAGACCCCCCTGACGGAAATTAAACCCAAAATCACCCCTTTTGTAGAATTTTTTTAAAATTCATCACAAAGTTGGAAATTTCTCAATAGAAATACAACTTGTCTGGATTCCTTTCACTCTCTGATATCATTACGGTTGCTTTGCGATTACAGCGGCGAAACCTGTTTTTAATGGAGAAAGATGTAGGTGAATTCCATGATTCTCCCCTATGGCTTGAAGAGGCCATGGTTGCAGCTAAAACTTTTTACTCAGAGCTCTAATTGTAGCACAGCAAATGCACTTGTTATCACTCCAAATTAGTAGCAAAGAATGTTAATAGCTTGAAACCTCAGAGGTAGTTAAGTTGCTTTGCTTTATATGCTATTGCTACTGAAACAGCAAACCTTCTGGCCGTTGCAATTTGCAGCTAGCCGTTGCAAAATCTGCCAAATAACTGTTGCATGGCACATCTGGTACATGCAATTTTTTGTATTGCACTTACCCCCCCTCAACTTTACTAATTAGTCCAAATCATTTATTCTTCTTTGAATCTTCTACTAATACAACTTCTGCAAAGGGTAGCTATGGAATAAAAATACCTTCTCACACATGAAAATAATATTTTAATCTGATTTGGACTGGATTGTTACCACAAAATCAAAAGCAAGGGAGGTAAGTGAAATTTTGAGAACCTCAGGGGATGTCAGTGAAAGTGTCAGAAACCTCAGGGGAGGTTTCTGAAATTATCCCTAGTTTCTATACTCCATAATCATGGTTTGCTTTTAAGTAGCAAAATCATTTATTGAACATGTTGCGTTTTCTTCTTCTTCTTTTTTAATGCCATCCTAACTAACTGACAATGGTAGGCTCACTGCAAGTAATTTACTATTACAAATTAACCCACAAATTATGAATATCAACATATAATTTGAATAAACAATTTTCAAACAGTGAGATTTACACACAAAATTAGTTGAACGGCTTTATATTAAACATATAGTCCTTTGATGACTAAGTAAAAACCATTAAGCATTACTGTCATAGACTATCATCAGGAAATGGATTTTGCTTTTTGCCAAGTACAAAGCAGATAGCACCTGTGGCAGCTTAGTTATTAAGGTATAACTTTAGTGCTAAACTGGAAGTGATTAAAGATGGACGCTCCATAAATGAGGCTGCAATATTTAAAAAGCAAAATATGTAAAGTAGTAATTGTTGGGAGGTTAGGGCACCATGTAGGGTTTCTGTTTTGACAAGAAAGGGATGATGTCATTAACTAGGGCAATCGTCATCTTGGACTCAGGGGGCAGCCATTGTTCCTTTTGCTGTTCTACTAATTTCTTGATTTCTTCCTAGCTAGATGTAATAATGAACGAGAGTCTGTGACGAACTCATCCAACAGCCAGAGCCAGTCACTAAAGGGCAACATTTTTTTAAAAAAAAATTTCTTCGGATAGAAAGAGGGCAACATAGTGGAGGTATCAAAAGACAGGCAGTCTGAATTTTATCTGTTCCGGGGAAGCAATACTAATTTTTTTTTTCAGAGCTGCATTACTGGTCCTCTTTTTTTTTTTTTTTGAGGTACGAATACATCCTTTTCTTCCCTTTTCAATTTTCTTCTTCAAAAAGAAAGTACTTGCATAAGTGCGATGTTTAAGTAGCCATTTTGGTTTTTCATATGATACATTGAAAATATAACTGCAGAAACCTTCAAGGCTTCAGTGAACTTGTAGACCATTTGGTATCATAACACAAAATGTCACATGACTTTTATGTATTATAATGTCGTAAATTCTGCTCCATCTACAGAAAAGACTCATAATAACTTGTATGAAACTGTAACACTTTAATCAATGCCGTAGATATGCACATGAATATAAACCCTTCTCCTTAAATATAAAACAGACAAAATACATTTAACTTTTTTGTCCAGTCCATAAAGAAAATTCAGAAGAATGATCATATTTCTGCTTTTATTTTGTGGTTCCATTTAGATTATATTTCGTTTCCTATCAGCTTGAGAACAAAAAAAAAAAAAAAATCACAATTCTGATTGAGTTTATAGTAGTTTGTAAAGTTCATCTTGTCTGCACCAAAATATTTCCCATTCCAACCTGAGTTTTACGTCCATGATCGCCTGCTATCTGATGTAATGGCCGGACAAGGGAGTACAGGCTAGGGTTGTCAAGTTCTTTCAATTGAGCTTTTGAACACCACACCATTGATTTAAGTTTATTGGACAGAAAGATCACCAGATTTGACTGGGGAATCAGATACATCAGCAAATGTGGTGAGGGCAAATTGAAGCTTATTCCCACGTCTTTCACTTCCATGTCCTTCTTTAAGGTCACCTGCTGAAGTAGAAGTATGGAGTATGGACGCCATAAATGGAAAGAAGGCTTGTGAGGTTGCAGGCAAGTCGCAGGTAAAAGGAAGAGGGTCCGATGAAGCAATCATGTCTTGAGGACTGGCCCCGCTGCATATCCGATCAAATGACTCGTGACTGCTAAACAACCAAAACAAGTTTTCATCTGTTTTTAACTTTTTTTTTTCTCTTTATTGATTATTAGTTCGAGTGTCCAACAGCTAAATATTGCTAGTGCTATTCTTTTATTATTTTAGTAGTAGTTTGAATATTCTATTACCAACAGATGGTGGGTTGTGGTTTTTTCTAGTTATCTGTAGTTGTTGTATTTGTCACATTATATGGTATATTAATATATTAATTAATGTACAAAAAATAAGATATTTTACATATATCTAGAGCGTAAAAAATCACGCTTAAAACGTAAAATATAGTACAAAACTACTGAACGGAACTGGACACAGCAAAATCTCAATTCCTTTTGAAGTTACATGTGTGTTTTCATTTTTTAGTATCAACAACTAATGTAGATTTATGGAAGTCTTGGAAGATGCCTGTTCCAATAGCCCCAAAAAATGTTTCACATGTCAAATTTTGTGACCAGAAGAGAAAGTTGTTTAAATGACCAGACATGACATTTATTGGACAAAATTATTGTACATAATGGACGCAGATCTCTGGGATTGATTACTAACACCCGTACGTGAAACAGTTGAAGTTTTCATTAATAGAAATTTTAATATAAAGTTGCTGATTACATTGGTGAAGTGACAATTCGTTTGAATTGCTATCTTCTTTTTTTAAAAAAAAATTTTATAAAAAAATATAATGTAACGATTTATATATATGAAATAAAAATATAATTAAAAAATATAATCACAGAAAAATAAAAAAAATTTCTTATACAATAGCAGTTCAAACATGTCCGGAAAACGTATTCTAGTGGTGTAAGAAGCGCGAGTATAGTTTGGTAAACATGAAATTCATTATAAATTGGGTTCCCGAAGCCAATTTGTGTCTAATATTTCAGTCTAGCCTAATCAAAATAGTTTGGCATTAACATGGTTCTGATTTAAAAGCACTTAGAAAATTTCTACATATTACTAACTAGCAAGTATTAGCACCTATGTCAGTTGTTCTTTCCTCTTATTCTTGTAGGTTACCAGAATACATGTGATCATAGTATTTGGATAGCAATTTTGTGAAATAATAATTAATATTTGGAACAAATATTTCGCTTGTATTATAACCATATATTTTTTAACCCACAGTTTTGCATTTTTAATCAAGATTTTATTTCACATGCATCATATTACAAAAAAAATGTTATAAATATTTCAAATAATACGTACCTAACCAAACACTATATTATGATAGTAATTAAAAATAGGGGTGTGCAAAATCGAAAAATTCCGATTTACCGACCGAATTTGAATTGAATTCGAAATTTCGAATTCGGTAATTCGGAATGAAAATCGGAATTTCAATTTCGAATTGGTCGAATTCGGTAACGCGATTTTTCAAATCGGAATTTCCGATTTCGAATTCACAATTCGAAATCGAAATCGGAATCGGAATTCGGAATTCCTATTTCGATTTCAAATATGTTTTTCATATATATATATAATATATAATATAACATTTATATAATAATAATAATTTTTATATTCATGAATTCGGTGAAATCGGAATTTACCGAATTCCGAATTGAATTCGGTACGAATTCGAATTCGAAATTGGTAAATTCGAAATCAAATTCGGTCGAATTATCAGATACCAAAATTTCAAAAAATTCCGAATTCAAACTTCCGAATTACCGATTTCGAATTCGATGCACACCCCTAATTAAAAATACTAAGACAGAAGAACTAATATTTGTTTTTGCATTGCCTAGCTGAGTCGATTGGCCCAAGATCAACATAACTAGGATTGAAAATACGTAATTAGAAGGAAAACTATTCTAGCATGGGACTCAATGTCTTTGTTTGTACTTTGTATTTGGCATTATTGGGTAGATATTCCTTTTTATTTTCTTCTGAAGGCATTTGGTGGATATTCAAGGGCCACAAAACAGACATCCGAATAAATGCTTTGGGACCTCAAATCCAACTTTGATCTTTTAATGTGCGCATGCAATGCACATTTATTACACCAACAAAAAAAAAAACTATGGGTTTTGTTCACATATCCTTCTCGTCAATTAGCACAAAAATATCTTGAATGTCAAAATTTCAGTTGTTTAGTATATTTCCTTTATTCTTACTTCTTCACTGTCAGATAAATGTTATAATTTCGTTGGCTGGTCGTCTTGACCCCAAAAAAAAAAAGATTTAGTAGTTATGCATAAATGGTAATAATATTAGGTCTTATTTGAATTATAATTTTTTTCACATTTTTTTTTACATTTTTGTGAATATATCTTTCAATCATCTTTCTATTTTAAATATATCAAATCATTACAGTATTTTTTAATTAAATTTTAAAAAATAACGATCCAAATGAGCTCTGATACGCCTGATACGTACTTTATTGAGCATAGTCAAGTTTAAAAATATAACAAAAACTTAATCATTTTTTTGTTACTTTTTTTTTAAAAAAAGTATGCAGATACCGAACTATTACCTAATTATTCTCGAAATAAAGAATAAAACCAAAAAGAAAAACTAAAAGAAACACAAAGTATACTTTAAACACGTAAGAGCGGGGGAAAGGGTTTCATATTCTTAGCTCTGCAATGATGGAACTACTTTGGGTGTCAACTGATCTTTGATGTCATGCTTATATGCAGGACGGACCACATGCTCCCCTCAAAATATACAGTAACCAAAATTTCCCCAAAAAAAAAAAGAAAAAAAACCAAAGAAGACGTATATATATATATATATATATATATTTAAAAAAAAGCCAGCTCTAACTTTGATTGGACAGTTAGCAGTAAGCAGCATTATCAATGCAAGCCCTTCGATCGAGATCTGACGGTTGTCAATCCTTTCTGGCGTCGCTCTGTGGGAATAAACACATGAATATCATCAGATGGAATAAGCGTTCATTACCTGAGAGAGTCCCTGACCGTTGGATATTCCACTTGACCAGCTTTTTCAGTCGATCCAACGGACAAGATTAAAAGATGGAAGGGGTCCTGCTTTAGTACCATAATACAGTAACATAGTTAAATCTGGGACATCATTTACTGCTACTTGCACTTGTAGTTATCGTAACTTGTAACTCTGAGCATTGTGAGTTTTTGGAGAAGAACTTCTTCCAGGCTTTTCCGTACAGTTGAAGTGACCGGCTTTTTATCGGTAATCGGTAACATATCCACTGTCCCCCCAAGCAAAAGATCTATCTTTCTTTCACAGCGTCACTCCCCCACACTACACACAGTCACACGCTAACTGGACTCATCATATCCATTATTATCTACAGAAGAGCAATGGGGTCTTCATCCAAGGTGTGGGGGTGGGGGGGCTCAGGTCCCGAACCAAACGAACGAAGGAACGAACCCCCTGGGTGCACTCCCCAAGGCCTATAAGCTTCAGGTGACGCAATTATCAGTAGCCTATCTCGGCTGTCTTGTCCCACACTCTTAGGTCTTAGCTTTTTCTTTATCTTCTTGTTTTTTTTTATTCTTATTACGTATTTGGTGTCACCATTTAGTACTATAGCAGTTGTTTTGAAGTACGTTTCTAATTTTAGATTCAGTACTTTAGGTGTTAGGAGATTATCTGATTAATTGTAGGATCAAATGCATGTTTGCGTGGGCTCCAATCTTTTGGACTACTATATCCCTATTTTTCCTCTCTCTTGTTGCTTATCCAATAATGCTGAAAAAGGCTAATACTACCATGCACCCCTAATTACCATGAAGTAGTACATTTGTTTGAAATTAAACTTATTTGAATCTTTTAAAAATAACACTCTACTGAATGAGTTTGAATAGTAGATTATTTGAAATATTTTTTTTAAAAAATATTGTAGTGCTTTTTTGATGTAATATATATGAAATAAATAAGTGATTAAAAAATATATTAACGATGCAATTAACTAAAAATTAGCAAATAAATTACAATTCAAACAAATTAATTGTACTACTTGTCTTGATGGGATATATGTGATTCGAAAAGTTAGTTGGAAAAACAAAAAAAAAAAATTAGAAAACGAGTTTATGGATACAATTATAAAAATTCCCAAGTAATTGGCTGTACAAACACACTGAGTAGTATTATTGTATTTTGATGGGAAATTATTGGAAAAAAATTTTAAGTAATACAAATGTAACACTTTTATAATTTGATATGTGTAAAATAAATAGATAATTAAAAAAAATTGAAAAATTTTACTTATGAGGGAACTATTTATTTATTTATTTGCAGATAATGCCCTACCAAAGTAGTGGTTGTGGTATATTACTATTGAAACGCGTTCATATGGTGGTTGTGGCATATTACTCAAATAGTTCAAATGTGTCTATTGCGACTCATTCTCTTGGAAAAGATACGTCTATTAAATTTTATACAAGAAAAAAACTAAAAGCGAGTTTGTCATATTGGTTTGGATAAGAGACTACTTGACAAAAAATAGAATAATTATTGTATTAGTATTTTTTGTAATATGACATATATAAAATAAAAAATATTTTGAAAATATATTTGTGATTCATGCAAAAAAAAAAATCCAAATAATCACATATCCAAACACAGTCATTATTATTTAACAAAAAATTTAGCTGCAACTTTTTTTTTTATTTTTTGGCAATTTTTTATCTCACAAATATTACATTCACTATTACTGTAATTTTTTTAAAATTAATGTTCCATGCAAATGCATTTGAACCAAAAGCATCCTGCAAGTTGTTCTTCAAAAATAATTTATTAAAATGTTTTAAAAGAAGGTATAACTAAGTGGAAGACAAAAAATAACTTTGAACAAAAAGCCTAAATCCAGTATTTGTAAACAACCATTGTAAAGAGAATTAATATTTTATACATTGACAGTGTATACACCATCACCATTGGATGCATGATAACTCATTTGAATTTAAATTTAAATGTCAAATTTTTCTCATGTGTTATGTTTCAAACTGTGATAGTGTACACACTGTTAGTGTATATAAGAATTTTCTCTTATAAAAAATAAGATATAAAAAGAGTTATTTATAGTAGCTTTGGAATGTGGTCTAGTAACTAAAATTCAAATCCCAATAATTAGGGGTCATGTTTTCAAATTCCCTTTTTCTCTTTTCGCTCTCATTCTTCTCCTATTTCTTTAAGATATTTGATCGAGCCAAAATATTTTATAATAGTATAAATATATCAACATCGGCAAATAGTAAGTTGAAACATGACTAATTACTGTAGGGATTAATTGATGTTGGAGATGTATTAAGCTTTATTGCAATCCAATCATTGAGTAGACTCAATGGTCAAGAAAAAAATTTTAAAATTATTTTTTATTCATAATTTGAATTCTATACCTAGCAGTTGAGGGTCGGCTGGGTGTGGCAAAGGGTGAGAAAGTTTTTTTTTTTGTTTGTTGGGAGGAAGGGGGAGAGGGTTTTGATTGCAATCCACGGTGAAAAATGCAGCATGTGCACGTCAAAGGTTTATCTCTTATGTGCCAAATTACTATAGGTGCTCATAAATCCAGATGGTATACGACAATTGTTCATGAATGCAGACAGGCTGCTTTAGATTGGCCAACAATCATATAACTTGTGCCCTCAATCCCACAAGACGTGTCAAATATGCACTAGGGAAAAATTAATTAGGTTTCTCTTTAAAAAAAAAAAAGAAATTTGGGATTGGGAATTTAGATATGGTCAGATGAACTTATATGGTTGGAGTTTTCTCTCAAAAAAGAAAAGAGGGAAAAAAATGTCGAGTACATCCACCAGAAAAATTCTCAACCAAAAACCGGCACAAGCACTACTTAACAGTCCATCAATTCGAAGAGATGCCTAGCATTTACTGGGTGGTATAAAGCCTGCTTTAAGGAGAATTGGATGCCAAAACAACTGTTTAAACTTTAAAGCATATAAACAACATGGGTCAAACCCAAAAAGTGGAACATTTCAACCAGAAAATGTGGCAAAGCAAACATGATCGGTCTGGGTCGAAGCACGAATTTAAGCAATGAAAGGAAAAGTTTATACCTTTAAAATTTTTAATCATCTCCTAATTTGCTTTCAGGGTCATGATGACCCGTCTAATAAGAGTAGTTTACCAAGCACTCGTTAAAATATAATTCGTGTATTAATACTTTTAAAATATAAAGTTAAATAAGGAAAGCTTATGAATACAAGAAAATAATCATTAGTTTGTATATTTATACGAAACGTCGTTAGGCGTGATTTAAACATTTTAACAAGTATTTATTGGGAAAACAAAACTTTTCTTTTAAACCAAAGTTCTTATAAATGATGTGACATGCTACACCTAAAAACTTTCCTCCTAATAAAGTAATCATCAAGAATAAAAAGGAAAGAATAATCAAATCCACATTGCTAAGTTACAAACCCGAGAATCTGATTGAACAGAAATGCATGGTGCTCCAATCAAGAATCTGATTTCTCTATTTCTCCTGGCAATTATATAATTCGCGAACAGTTCCAAAAAGGAAGACAACTATATATAATTGCATCTATTCCCTTGGCCTATTCTCTCCAAATTTCCTTTCCCAGACTTACGTACGCATGATGATCAGAATTTTAACGCAAAGATAAGGGTACAACTTTTGCACCATAATTGAGGACCAATTAGAGAAGTTTCTTGTAATGTAATCCCCAAATTAGACATAAACCAAAGGAACCAAGATGTACCTCTAATGACGTGCTACCTACTAGTAGTAGTGTCTAGTAATAGGATTAATTGTAGCAGACACTTAACTGACGATATGAGTACTTCCATTAATATAGCAGGGTGAAAAATCCCCCGAGCTTTAGACTTTAAAGTGTACTTTCTTAGCTAAAATCAGTGATTAAGGCCGTATCCGCCAACCATAAATATCTTGTTCTTTGGCCTTTCGATAGGAGAGGTACAACTTTTTCCATGCACGGCTGGTCACAAACACTCGTGTATTCGCATTTAAGTGTCTATGTAAATCATGAGATTCTAATTTATAGTAATTAGCACTCCGTGTTTGGCTTACTATCTATATATATGTTTAGCTGATGCTAATGAAATAGTGGAATGAAGAAAGCTTCAAATGTTCTTCATCAGAAAAGAAACACATATAGCTTTAAATGCTTGGATTGATGATGTTTTGCAGAAACAACGAAAAAGGAACTTTTTGAAAAGCTTCCCAATTACGTTGAGGAATTAATTCTATTCCGCTTTGAGCGAATTTTTTAAAAGCTTTCCAGAGTATATTTAGGAACAAAAATAATTGCATAATAGTTTTTGAGATATAAGTTATGTAAAATAAAAATTATTTAGAATAAGTTAGTTGAGAATGTGCTAAATGAATAATTTTTTAAAATTTTTTTTCCAAAGTTGCAATCCAAACAAACTCTCTTTTTTTTTATTATCTTAAATATAATTATATTGAAAAAATGATATTTGCACTACTTTTCAATTAGTCTCTAATATTCGTTGAGAGTTATATTTTTAATGAATGAATTAGAGTGTCAGATGCTAAATAAAACGTACGAATATCAATTATCTTTACTAAAATATCTTTATTGACAATAATATGTAAATCGAAACAATAGCATTTACAGTAGTACTTCTACCTCCCTAAAAAGGAAAGATGAAAAAAAAGCCCTGGCCAATTTGCTGCTAATGCTATAGTACAACAATTTGCATCGAGAATTAGTTCTTGACTACAGCTACTCGTGCAAGCAAGAATTTCCAAGACAAGAAACTTTTGAACCCACAAATTGGAATTTCATTTCAATCTCTCTCACTATATTAAAAAACAAAGAGAGTCTCATGACAAATTATTCGCCGTCAAATCTAACGACGTTAAATCCCTCCCATGTGAAAAGCCCAAAAAGTCTTTGTTGTTAACACGGCAATTATCACCTTGGCAATCATTGTCCTCCTACTGCTACGACTACTACTACTACTACTACTACTACTACTTGCTAGTAGTAGTTGCTACTACTGCTGCACAGCTGCTCCAGCTACCTTCGCTCTTGCCTCCCCAAACCGCCCCTACGCCACTCCTTCTCTAGATTCTCGCCTGAAAATCCATCGGAATCTCGCCGGAATAGTTATACTGTCCATAGTTCAGAAGGGTTCTTCTCGATATCAAGATCTGGTTCCAAGTCCAACTTTCATTGTATCTTCTTTCTTTGAGGTAATGAACTAGCTCAGCTAGTTAAATTAATAACTTTTTCCGGTGAAAATTTGTTTTACTTAAATCTTCTTATCTTTGACACTCTATTTAAAGTCCCTGTCTGATGTAGTGTTTCTTTTCTTTGTTGTTCTTTTTTTCTGCCCCTGAAAGTTCAACTCAATCTTCTCGATTCTTGAATTTATGCATTTTCACTTCATTCAAAGTGAATAATGTCTTTTTCTAGCTCAGGTAAGTGTTTAAACCATCCCTTCCGTGGTAGCTTCGCGTGTTAGAACCCCAGCTTCCCGGCTTAGATCCATTCGTGTAATATCAAAATTTAAAGGATTTTTATGATCCGAAGATTGAATAAATTCCCACAGAAGCCGCTTTTTTTTAAAAAAAAATTAATCTGTTGATGAAAAACGTTGAATGTCCACACTATTTGCTTGATTTCCACGTTGCCTGACTTGGTTTTACCCAAACGCCCATATTCTAGTAGGTTAACGTGTTGAGTTTACTATTTTCTGAAGCTTTTGTTTAGTTTTCTGGTGAAAGTTTTGGTGGTAGAAGCAAGTATTTCTTGACAAGGTGGAACTGCAGCACAGTGAATGCATTTAGTTACTGTGTATATATAGAAAACTTTGAAGAATGAGCCATGTAAAATAGTGTTGCTTGGCCCAGAAGGCTAGGTCTTTGACAACAGCTTCAAATAAAAAAAGGTTTCAAAATGGCAAACCAGTTGTTTAAATTTCAGAGTTCTTTTCTGCACCTTTCTCCTTTAGTATCATCAGTACTATTACTCAACTCTCAAGGTCCAAAATTTTCTTCTTCGTTGGCTTCTGTTTGCTTTTTGTTTCTGGTCGTCTGATGATATTGGTACTCCAGGATACTCCATTTCCTAACAGCTACAATCCTCCACATGGTCTTCATCAATTCACTTCATTTATTGCCTAAACCTGCTGCAAGTCTACGTGACTTCTCTCTCTCTCTCTTTCTCTTCAGTGGAATTCCTGTGCTGTATTTGTCCCTTACCAGCTATGCATTCTTGTTCGTTCTTGTACACTAGATGATATTTCCATCGGATTTGGATCGCATGCAGCAGTTTCTTTGGATCTCCTTGGACCATTTTCTTGCTGAAGGTACGAAGAACTCATTTTAGGCCTTCATTTACGATAACAATGAGATGAGTGTGTGGCATTGGAGAAGTGGGATTTTTTGGGAAAGGTTATGGAGACAGGCAACTTTAGGCCTGAACTGCATGTAGCACAGCAAAGCCGTCGTGATAAGTTGAGGGTTCAACACCATCCTAATCCGTGTAACCAAAATGTGGAAGTCTATGCAAATCAGTTGGTTCCATTTTCTACCCATGAGGGTCTAAACCCGGATCTCATTCAGCTTAGAAGTATTAGGTATGGAAATTTATCGTATGAACCGCTAGTATTTTCATCTGAAATGCTTGATTTTTCCACAAATTCGCAAGCTTTGTTAGCTCACAGTAACAAGGATGTTACAATGTTGCATCAAGAATCGAAGCGGATAGCCGGTGATGTAGAAGATCCATCTACCAATCTGTCCAATACTCTCCCATCAAATGTCAATTCTTCAGCTAAAGTTAGTGGTGACCCACAAAATTGTAGCACTTGGAAAAGCATTGGTTCACAAGAGAGCTGCGACTGGATTACTAATTATACAAGTGGATCCGCTGGAGGCATTGATAGCAATCACAACCCAATTTTTGTCGGAGGAGGCTTGTCTGGTTCTTTGAAGGCTAATAACAATAATCCTTCTACTTCCACAATATACTTCAATAAGCCTAGTTCTTCCTATGGCAATCATCATGAGGTCCGCTCATCTTTGACTAGTCCACCTGGTGAAATTTCTAGCCGTAACAGCCCCAAAAATCATGTTGATCATGTGCATTTCAACTCGCCTTCAGTTTACCATACTGCTAATACTTTTCAAGAAGTTTCCTCTGCCACTATTATGACACAGGAGCTAGGAGTGGCAGCTATTGCTCAACAACACAGTAAGGAAATTGCTCATGTTTCATGGCCTAATGGTGGAAACGAGCTTGTGCTCCTTCCAGCCTATGCTGATCATTCAAACCCTTTAGGCCTTAAGCATGGTTCTGGTGAATGCCGTCGATGGAATGGTGAATTAGAATACTGTGCAAGTACTAAGAATGCTGCAGAGAGAGACCATAGATCAATTGCAAATGATAGTCCTAATACTCAGGCCTTGTCTCTATCACTTTCGTCGGTTCCGTTGTCCAAATCATATGCATGTCAGACTGGGGAGAGGATTATGTCTGAAGATTTGCATTCAGGAGCTGGTTGTTTTAGCAATATTCAAGAGATAAAGGCCTTGAAGTCTGACTATCAGTGTTTTGATTCAAAACCATCATATCATGGTAAAGTCTTGGAAAGTGCTCAACATGATATGGTGGGAAATCCAACTTTTGCTCATCGGGCTGCAGGTCCACTTGGTCCATTTACTGGCTATGCAACCATACTGAAAAGTTCAAAGTTTCTAAAGCCAGCCCAACAGCTATTGGATGACTTCTGTAATGTTTTCGGTCCAAAATGCACCAAAATGCCAGAGCCACTGGAAAGGATTTCAGCTGAGATTAGGGCCTGTGATGATGCTGTCAATGCTAATGAATCCATTATTGGAGCTTTGGCTGGGGATTCTGGTGGCTCATCATCTACATTCTACAGTTCCAATGAAAAGACACAGGATCATGGAGGTTTAAGCAGCCCAACTGAATCTTATCGGCCAGACTATCTCCAAAAGAAGGCAAAGCTGTTGTACATGCTGGAGGAGGTTTGTAACCTTCTTTCCTGTCATTATCTGGATTCTTAATATGCTTTACTGGTTATATAGTTTGGTATTTGAATATGATAATTCTGGAACTCGACGTCAAGCAAAAAACACATATTCATGCATTGACAAGAAAAGAGAGCTCACTAAAATTCCTACAAAACTAGGGTGAGTATTTGTTGTTTTAGTGGGATCAAAAGTTCTCTATTAGCCAGAAACTTTCCGTTTTTCTCCTATCCCCCACATCAAAATCACAAGCCTACATGACTTTTGTTCTTTAGTGGCAATGAGGACGTTTTTGGTACTTATCTAGAAATAGCCTCCTAGCTACTAAACTTAGGGGCTAAGCAATTATTGTAAGGAAGTCTCTTGGTGCTATATGCAAGCTGTACTGGATGATATTTTTGGATTGGTGGTCTGAGATTACTGAAAATGTATTTGTGATTAAAGTTTGCATTAATTTGTGTACCCTCGATATTAACAATTTGACATTTTGCCTATGGTAATAGTAGTATTTCAAGGACATTGCAGTCTACAATTTTAGATTCAACTAAGTAAAATATTGTTTTAGCTGTACAGTACTGAGATATGGAGTAATATCATAATGTTGTTAATTCTCAAAAACCAGTACAAATGTGAACTTCTTTTTGGAATGTCTATTGATGTAAGATTCAATTAAAATTTCTTCCATAATAGTACTAGTGTATAATCAAGATCTTTCTTTCTATTATTCTTACCCATTTATTGTATTTTTTTTCATCCTTGATTTTCTTGTGGACTATTCTCTTTCCCAATTTTATTATCTTCATTGGCAAATGGGCCCCGGGAAACACAGTAAGTCTGTTAGCCTGCAATACATCTAACATAATTAAAAGAAACAGCGTGCTAACATCTAGAGCTACCATGTATGCATAGATATTTGCCAATGTTTAGAGCCTATATTTATGCATGGCTGCACGCTAGATTGATTCATCATGCATGTTTTTTTAAATTCCTCTATGCTTCTTAGCCATCAGTAGAATATCTCAATATCATGACTTAACAAAAGTCATGATCTGCTGTGACTTCTACATCGTTAATTGCTGTTACATATTTCTGCTGTGCTGTAGCTGCAATATATTCATGCTAGAATTCAGCTTTTGACATCTACATCTGCCTTGTTTTTGAAAGGTATGCCGAAGATACAAGCACTATCATCAGCAGATGCAAATGGTTGTTTCATCCTTTGAGTCTGTGTCAGGTCTTACTGCAGCCACCCCTTTTATTTCTCAGGCCTTGAAGACTGTTGCTAGGCATTTTCGGTGCATCAGAAATGCAATCTCTGACCAGCTAAAAAATGTAAGGAAAGCTCTTGGAGAAGACTTGGCATCCCCTACAACGGGCACGAGCAGTAGTAAAGGTGACATCTGTACATCAAGGATGAAATTGATGGATCAGACCTTCCAGAAGCAGAAAGTTGTTGGAGGAAATGTGGGTTTCTTTGAACCCCAACAGCATGTTTGGAGGCCCCAAAGGGGACTGCCAGAACGTGCTGTAGCTATTCTTAGAGCTTGGCTTTTTGATCACTTCCTTCACCCGTAAGTCCACAATTTTTTGGACTTGGAAGAACCATTCATTGACTCTCAATCTAACTGAAAATGAATCTCATCTGTTATTTTAGGTATCCCACTGATGCAGACAAGCATATGTTAGCCACTCAAACTGGATTAAGTCGAAATCAGGTATAGTAAGCTCTTGATACATTTACATGTTAGAGCAAGAAGAGAGGGTAGGTGATCCCTCTAGCAGTTCTTCCTGTTTTACTTTGGTGTTGTGCCGTCAAGTTGTTACCTTTATTTCTCCTAACCAATGAGTGGAGACATAATGTTATATCAGCTTCATCTAACCCTAGCTAAACAGATGTCCAATTTGCAATATGATCTGGAGAGCAAAGATGCTGCAATAATAAGGATGGGCTAAACGATAATGGAAAAGAAAAGAGAAAAATGCAGCATAACTAAAAGATATACCGCTTTAGAATGGTTTTCCTTCCAATTTCTCAGCTTACATGCTACTTTAGCGCGTTATTTCGGTTCAGTATATGGCATTTGGATGAGTATCTTTGGATTGTAGAAAAAGCAATCCTATCATCTGTTTGTGGTAGATAGAGTTTACTCATACAGTAACCATGTCCTTGCTTTTCCCTTTGAGAACTAAATTTTCTACTGCCAGATTTAATTCTAATTCTGGCTTGATCTATTTTGTGAAGTTTGAGGTATTTCATAAGAAGTTCATATGTAGGATCTGAGATTAAGACTTGACCCTAGCACCGTCATTTTCCTGTGAGGAACATCCTTAGCCCCCTAAATTATTGGGTACCAAAGGAAGTGATGGGGGCTTGTATCAGATGGCATTTTGCAGTGGAAAGAAAAGTTGCAATCATCTAACTTGTAGACCAGGCTCACTTTCTTTTAACTCCTTTTGGCTAATGTTTAGCTTGGATTTGCATTTCAGGTTTCAAATTGGTTTATCAATGCTCGTGTTCGAGTGTGGAAACCCATGGTTGAAGAGATACACATGTTGGAAACTAAAGGGATTGCAGAAACAGGTGCCAGTGTGGGAAAAACTGATGGAAAGGCTATGACTGAAATTGTTAGCCGATCAAATGATAGTCAGCCTCTGAATAGGCTCAACGCTAGTAGATCATCTGAAAAGCAGGTGGAGTGTTCGGATGTTGGATCGTCGGTATATATGGGATCTAGAATGAATGATGATACATGGAATCAGAAGCGGAGTCGAGTTGAATGTCATGTTCCTGGAAGCATGGATGGTTCATTGGTGGGCTTCGTGCCATACCAGCAAAGCGGAATTGAGATTGGAGGGCTTGGAGCAGTGTCCCTGACATTAGGTCTCAGGCAAAATGCAGATGGTGTGCAACCACAGCATCCATTGCAGCAGCAACATGAAAATCAGCTAAGGCGACATTTTGGAGATCAGATAATTTATGATTTTGTGGGTTGATTTTTGCTTGTTATGGCTGTCTTCAGGGATTTAGATGCAAAATAGTAGCACAAGGTGAAGTACCATTATTTACTATGGTGCTGCACAAGGCATTTATCAAGTAGATTATTTCCTTTTTTCTTTTTTTATTGGAAGTATGCTTCAAGTAGACTGTCCCAGATGAAAATCGATTATCAACCAATTGAAAATCAATCTCGACTGAGAATGTACTTATATGCTAATGTTGCTTGGATGTGGGAAATATATCATTTCCATAATTGATCAAAAGTAATTAATGAAGTCCAAAACACAACTTTGTAGTATTGCTGGGTTCCTGTAGGCTGTAGCCCCTATTGCTTTCTTAATATGTGGCATTTTCTTTTTGAGGAATTTATCAGCATTCTCAAGTTTTGCAGCTTTTATCTTTTAACCTGCAAAATTTAAATGCGTGGATTGAATCCTTCGGATGTTCATGAAAATACCCTTTTTTCCTGCGTGGGTGGTCTCTAGCATTTAAAGAAGGAAAAAAAAAAAAAGAAAATCAAACGATGAGTTTTATGCATTTAGAACAGGGGTTGCAACTGCAAACTTCTGTTTCTCGTCAACAAAAAGAACAGATGTCCAAACCATTTTGTAGTCGTAATTAAAATTCTTCTATTCCCGCACCACACTCGGAAAAATCAAAATAAACAAATAAATTACTTTCTATTCTTGTGATTTTATATTTTACTATATAATTTTTTTTATAGTTTAAAAATTTATACATAACTCTCTCATGATTTGAATTAAAGTGTTGCTATTAGTTTTTTCATTAATACTAATGGTCAATATTAAAAAATTAAAATAAAAATAATAAATTATTAAATTCACTCTTCACTATTTTTTCCCAAATACAAAAAAGAATAAAGAGAATTAAAAAAAATAGATAAATAAGAAATAGGAATCTTTAATGGCTGCAAATTTTTAATGTATTTTTTATTTCTTATTTATCTATTTTTTTTTCTTTTCTTCTTTTTTGCATTTGGAGAAAACTTTAGTGGGCCAAAGTACTATTTGTAAAATCATCTCTACCCTTCACAAAGAAAAACAAGAGAAAGAAAAGGAAGAAGAAAAAAAGAAAAAAAAGCAGTGAAAGGGTAAATTTATCAATTTATTAGTTTGATTTTAAATTTTTTAAATTTTGACTGTTAATTTTATCAAAAAAAATTAACAATAACACTTTATCCAAATCATGAAGGGTTACGTATAAGGCTTTGTTTGATAAGCTGATTCAATATTTAAACTTAATGGGTTTGATAAAAAAAATAGAACATCTGAATTAATTAAGTAATGCTAAATTTTCTAAATAAAACTCGCACCAATAAATAAGTGATAATTTATTCACTTATTACTTATCACTTAATGTGATTGTAGTATCCTAAATCGGTGGAATAAAGAGGAAAAGAATGATTTAAGGACATGGGTGCTTAGGATACATAGTAATTTTGGATTAACCATTTTGGGTCTGTGGATTTCGGTCCAAAAATTGATTGGGTTAGCCCTTGGTCTCGGATTGTGATAGTTGATATCAGAACGAATATCGTGTTGTCTCTGTATGGGGGTGAGTTTGGGCCAGCGGGTTATGGTTTTGACTGTGCAAAAGGAGTGTAAGGAGCTAAGTGCCATGTCATGCGGGGGTCACTTCTAAAGGCCTTACGAATCTAGAATCAGATCATAATCAAGTGGACAGTTTGAATTCTGATGAATTTTGCGAGAACGCAAAGTTCTAAAGGTGGGGATAATAGAGTATCCCACATCAGTGGAATGAAGAGGCAAAGAATGGTTTAAGAACTTTGGGTGTTTGGATTACATTATAATTTTGGGTTAATCATTTTGGGCAAGTGAATTTTGGTCCAAAAATTGTTTGGGCTAGCCCCTGGATCCGGATTGTGATAGTGACAGTTTTCACTTATTACTTATCACTTAATGTAATATTATTCAAATGTATCAAATTAGTATGGGTAAAAAACAAAAAATCCCCTGTGATAAACCTAATATACAAAAAAGCTCCCCTGATTTTAAAACGTACAACACGACATCCCATGTTTTGAACTAAATTGTAAAGGTGACGGAATTCTTTAAAATTAATGGGGACAGATGAAATGACAAAAATGCCTTGATGCAACTAAACAAAAGATAGTTCAACAAAATCATTTGTTTCATTCTTTAGAGAGAGAGAATTGGGAGATAAGGGGTAGAACGTGTATATTTGTTAAAAATAGGTATAAAAAATTTGTTTTTAGATTCTAATAAGTTAATTCCATTAATTTTAATGAATTCATCATTTTTACAATTTAGTTCAAAGCACGAGGGGTAGTTTTATACGTTTTGAAATCATAGAGGACTTTTCTGT
The DNA here is from genome assembly GCF_036785885.1 of Coffea arabica. Lineage (NCBI taxonomy): Eukaryota > Viridiplantae > Streptophyta > Magnoliopsida > Gentianales > Rubiaceae > Coffea > Coffea arabica. The sequence goes on from NC_092311.1 coordinate 46,573,571, forward strand.
ATATTAGCTCTATCACAAGGGATTTTTTTGTTTTTTATCCAATTAATATTTAACAATTTAGTAATTTAATAGATTCAAATTTCAAATTCAATTTTTAGATTTCAGTTTTATCAAATACAGAGTTTTTAAAGAACAAGACGGTTATGTGGTAAAGTACCAATTCATTGGAGGATAAAAGGTAGTTTATCCATAAAATAAAAGACAAAATGAAAGGAAATTTGTTTTAAAACTGCCCTGTCTATATCCTGAAAAAGGTTTAGTAGGTCATTGACCTACCAGACACCAAACACTCGGTGTTTTGTGGCCCATTGTGCTCCATTATCGGGCCTAGGCCTAATAGTCATAGAACTATTCATGCATCCTCAAGCAAACCCCGGGATCTCTATGGTTCAATTGCGATATGTTTTTTAAGCCGTCTGAGGTCCACCACTACTGCACATTCGTGCGTCTGAAGGACCGCTTTGGGCTGGAAACCAGAAACAAGTCCAGAAACCAACTTGGGTTTTTCTTGTCAAAACCTTGAGAGGAAGAATCCATGGGATCTTAAGAACGTTGAAACTCCACCAACAAGGAAATGAGCCCGTCGAAATTAAACTGTGTCATTAACGAACTAAACGTTGCCTGGAAATGTGCAAAGAGGCTTCACTTTTCTGATTTGGTTCTTCAATATTCAACTCAAATGTTGCCATAGAATTGATTGTGGGATTGTTCTTCATGCTTGCTGCAATTGCGTTACAGCGTTATATTTTTATGTCAAGATAAATTCTATGTACTAGCACTAATCTAGTTCGTAAAATTTACTCAATAGTGTTTAGATTCGTTGTCTATTTGTAGTGTAACCTATAAATATAGTCTACTGTACTATTATTATTATTAGGGTCTTTTTAATGGGCACCCATTAATACATCTATTCTATTTGTAGTTGTAATTTTGTCGCACAATTCCAAATCTATTTGTATATTGTCTTTTTTACTCCGAATGAATATAATTCACCAATTGTCCGTTACAAATCCAACTCAGATTATTCTCCTCAACTAATAATGAAAACATATCTGTTTGGATTGTAAGTTATTTGGGATTATTTGGGATATTTTTACTGTAACACTTTTTGTGATGTGATGTATGTGAGATAAAAAGATATTGGGAAGATAAAAAGGTGTATTGGAAATTGTAAAGATGATGTAAGCAAATAAAATTGGGGAAATATGAAACAATCCAAACAAATCCTAAATGTTTTGCCTTTTCTTTTCCTCAAGTTTGGACTAAAAGGAAATCAAAGATTTTATTTTCTTTATTTACCATGCATGCATGCATGCATGCGCCATAGCCACAGCCATTTCATATACTAGGATACATGAGGATTATTCTTCATAATCGATTATTGACAAACAGATAACCCTATTGTACAAACGTACTGATGGGAAAACTCCACCCTCACTGATTTTAGTTTTAACTCGAAATAGGAAATAACTATATATAATCTTCATTACTAAACTTCCCAAGTACTTACGTAGCTAATTATTCTTAGTTCTTGCGGGCGTCCGAGTCATCACCTCCCATGGAGCCACCTCCGCTGTGATCGTTGAAGTCCTGCCTTGGTAAGTGATGGTGATTATCCACGCTTGATCCGGAGTTATCATCGATTTTACCCTCATCATTTGCGACCAGAAATCTCTTCTCTTGCTCTTGCATCTCGGCCGGCATGACTTTTCTGCTTGTAGCCACATGAGAACTGATCATTACAAGTAGGAAAACTACTAGCAGGTGCTTCATTCTTCAGATCTTCAACCCTGTAAAGCTGCTGTCAATACTGATGCCGTGAAATGAAGATAATAAACAAAAAAATCAAACCATTCATGACGCATGCATATGTACATGCCAATGCTAGGAGGATAGGCTATAGATTAGAGCTTAACTGATCATACATATGAACAACTACATATAGAAAAAGGTTGAAAAATGCACTTACACAACTTCAACTCTTCAAGGATGAAGTAACGAGAATCCAAGTATGATGTGAGGCCTTTGTTGTTTGTACAAGGAGCAAAGAGGCGGATTAGGGCTTATATAGTTACAATTTGGATAAATATTGCGCGATGGAGTCCCCACCAAATGAGGCAGGAATAAGTGGACTTGCCATATTACACCAATAAAAGGAATATTGAAAGATTAAAATGATCAAGTTGAGGAAATATTTTGTCCAGACATGAACAATAATAGTAAAATCCACCTTAAAAGTGGTTGATGATGAACACTACGTAGAGTGGAGTGCCTGTTCAGTTGTCTTTTCATGTCGAGGCATGGTTAGAGGCAAGAGGTAAAACTTCATTTAGGAGATTTGGGGTTCTTAATTTGGGTCGCTCGTTAATTCTGTTCGACTCCATGATTGCATTTGACATGTTGCTCTTTCATTTATCTTTTGGTTAACAACTAGGCCACTCGCGATTGCATCAGGTGAAGAAAATGAGGTTTTTCTTCGTGTTACCTTTCATGTCAAAATGAAGTTGCAAGATTAAGTTTACAAATCGCGGTTCTTAAGATATTTGAGAGGTGCCTCGTGATATCTGACTCCACGTATTCATTCTTTTCCTTTTTCTTACACTACTTCATTCTCATTCTCATTTTTCTTCAAGAAAAAAAAAAATTTCTGAGATTTTTTTTACTGTGAAACCTGTCAGCCTTCCAATGGCCTTGCAAGCCCTTCTTAATCATTGTTTTAGATGTAGAACCGTATAGGTAACAGCTGATCAAATAAATAGTCAGATAGCATATCTGCTAAATTAATTTTCTAATCTAATGTGCTCCAAGAACACAAGTCACGGTGATTCTCATAATGCCTCCTTGAATGGTTTTGACTTTTTGGACACCCTTCAAATCAGAGAAAATCAAATCAGTTTCCAAACAATTATTTATTCCAATGCTGTGAAAACTTGCCACAACTCCTAGATTCTGGAAATTTCAAGAATTTGTCGTGAGAAGAAACAAGGGCTGCAATCCTTCTTGCTTTCTTCTTTTCCACTTAGTTTTTGAGGGAACTAGCTTTCTCGGTTGTCCATACTAGCGTGGATCAGTGATAATTGTATAGTGCTGATCTGATGTTATGGTATAGATCAATAGTTCAAACTCGGAATACCAAATTTCATTTTTCACATGTGTTATAATGTATTGCATCAGTTGCATGGACAGTCTCATTCTCTAAGCTTGACTTTTATTTGTTATTCATATTAGTCATTCGGTTCATATTCTTCGAGTACCTCATTTGTGAAGCATAACAGGCAAGGGAACAACCGGGGTAGGATACTTACAATGTTGGGTTACTAATTAATGTGAATTCTTCGTTTATGACATGTTGTAAAGTTTAGGTTGAAAATTTAGCAATAGATAGTGAAACATAAAGCCCCAAAAGGCAGAAGCTAAAGCCCCAAAAGGCAGAAGCTGGCCCGTTGAGCCATCTAACACATGGCTTCCCTTTCGTTTGTTTCAAGAATTCTATCAATGATGTGCACCCACATGGGTCCTCAATGTATTGCCACTAGAAATCAAGATAAGATAGTAGGATAATTAACATGAACAAAATATTTGATCGGGGAATATAAATGGGAAGATGCTTGAATTAAAAAAAAAAAATCGAAAAATGCTTTGAATGGGTGAGTGGAATTTTGCACACTAAATATTCTTTGTTAAAAAAAAAAATAAATGTATCAATAATGACAGTAAGAAATAGGCATTGGCAGCATGCAGATGCGTAGAGAGCACTCAGAAGTCAGTATACTACAGTTGCAGTATAAAAGGAAATGATTCCAATTAATTAGTGAGCAGGTAGCTGGGCTTAAGAGGAATTCCCCATGATTTGTAGGTTTGAACTGTAAAGAAGAAGTTCTGACCATGTTGAATATTGAATGGATGCACTAATTTCTCATTCTGTACCAAAATATTGAAGGCACTGTTCAGTGTTATTTTCGCCGGTCTAAAAGGGAACCATTACCACAAGGTCCACAACAACTATTGGCTCCACCTTTCCATCTTTGGAACAGTATTAAAGAACATGTACCAGCTTTACATCTTTGGGCACTCAGAGATGGTTTACAGCCGGCAAAAGAACTCAACATCTCCTCACTTGAAGTGGAACCGGACTCTTAAAACTTCTGGTTTCATTTCTCGAGCAAAACTCCTCCAAATTCTCATGAGCTTTTCCCCACCTTATCTAAATGCAAGGAGCTGTCGACTACATTCCACTAAGTATTATAATTTTCATGAAGCGAACAGGTGTGCAGGCATGCTAGCTAAAAGGGGAAGAAGGCAGTAATGATTACATCCAGTTTTTGATAGTTATCCAGATTTTGTACTTCCCCTACCTTTGGATGATTTAAGGTCACTCGGATGACTATATATTAAGCTAATTACTTTGTTCATGACCATGTAGACCTATTTCTTCTCAATGCATCTTTAATTACCAAAAAAATAAAATAAAATTAAGGAACGTGTACCATACAATTTTTCATTCCTTTCCTGAGAAATATTCAATTTGTGGGAGAGAGACACATCGCAGAGTAACAAAAACCAGAGGAAAAAACTTGTATTTCCTCTTACGTGCAACCTGGCTACTTGCTATAGGGCAATATATAGTTCCCTGAGCTCAGGCTCACCTCACCACAAAGCTATATGTCTGTGTGTGACATATATATGACACAATATCGCACTTAGTATCCTTGCAATTTTTTTATAAAAAAAAACATGAAGAAAATGAAATGCCAATGCTGATTAGTCTATATACGTGCTTATCCTTGTTTCTGAAGAGTACATAAGCCCCTTTGGACCCTGAATTTGTAAAGGGAAAGTCCAATAAATTAATAAACGCCGAAAGAGGGAAAATAGGCTTCATACAGAAATGGAGTTAAAGCAAAGCCTTCTAGTTCCATTTGAAGAGTGAGGGAAGACAAGCTATTTTGTCCTTAATTTACTTTTCCCTTGTATCCCTTTCATTTTGTAGTTTGGCTGCACACATTTGAACTTAACGTTTGTACATCCAAATCAAAGAATGTAAGCTATGCTGCTGAGTAGCTTACCGGCAACATTGAATAAGCCAGCTACTTGTCATCTAAAGACTCAGAAGATGTTCCAAATTAACCATATAGGCGAAGTTTGACACGTTATGATGAAGCCTTTTCTTTTGGAAACGTCAACTAGAAAATTCGTCGCCTCGGGCGTTGATCTAATTGTGTCTTCAGTCTCCACTTCTACGTACTGTTCCACGAAAGAAACCAGGAAAAAGGAATTTAGAGAGGTTAAACTCTTTTCTTCTGGATTCTACTTATATAGTAGTATCTAAATACAACAAGAAAAAGCCAATTAGCTATCTTTCTTAATTCTGTTCACTAGAAAATTGCCAATTCACACCCACCTGCTACCTCAAAGTCTCAAACGAAGTTTCCTCGGATACCCACCTGGGTCAAATAAAATTCAAAATAGTACATGTCAGGTTCACATTTCATGTAGCTGCTATATAATCAGCACCTAATTATCAAGTCCTTCTACGACAACTTCATGTCCAAAATCATACCGGGCAAATTAGTATGGAGTATCTTACAAGAAAAGCCTTGTTTTGCTGCTTCTTCGTTTTTACGACCTTTGCATGTAATCTGGCACGAGCTGAAGAAGTAGGTAAGTTTTCGAACTTATACCAGATAAAAAGTTTCCAGTTTTTTTCCCTTAAACCAAAGAGATCAGTATTATAGTATTGAGTATGGAACAAATAATTTTTCATTCATGCTGGTTGCAGAGGATGAAAAGGAATTTAGTTACGATGAAAGAAGCCACAGGGGACCAGCTCACTGGGGGGAGATTCGGCCAGAGTGGAGCATGTGTAACCATGGTAGCATGCAGTCTCCGATTGATCTGCTGGATGCAAGAGTTCAAGTTGTGTCAAGCTTGGGAAGACTTCATAGGGCTTACAAACCTTCTAATGCCACTCTCGTGAATAGAGGCCACGATATGATGGTGACTCTCTCTTACCATCGAAATCCTACATATGACTTCAAACAAATCGGGTCTTCGTTATTTTTGCACAGTTATGAACTTATGCCCAATCATTCATTCAATTAAATTTCCTTGAAAATTGTTTGGAATCCAAGTTTTTTGCCAAGTTTGTCTGCTACAAGTTTTTTAAAAATTTTAGCTACAGTAATCTCAAAAAATTTTTCAAAATTTTTAAACTATACACTTCAAAATATTCAAAAATCTACACATTTAAAATTTTTTTTTAAAAACTTCTACAGTAAATTACAGTAAAGTTTTAGACAAACTCTCAAAAAACTCACCTTTCAAACAGGGTTTGGGTACCAAGAATAACTGAGAAATATCAAGGTACGTGGACCTCCCTGACATAGTGAGGTAACAACTTTCTTGTTCCTTTGGTTGATGGTTTTGCTTTGTAAATGTGCAGTTGAGATGGGTTGATGATGCTGGGCATATTCATATAAACGGGACCTTATATCATCTCAGACAGTGTCACTGGCACTCACCTAGTGAACATTCTATTAATGGCAAAAGGTACTTTAATTAGCTTAATTATTTCCTTTTAACAAAATGTTGCTAGCTTAGCTGTTTAGACTGTAGGATTACATGTAATTAATCAAGAGCATTGAATAATTTAAAGTCAACCACAGGTACGATCTAGAGGCGCATTTGGTTCATGAAGCCCTCAATGGAAAGATCGCTGTAATTGGAATCATATATGAGATCGGACGATCCGATTCCTTTTTATCTATGGTATATATTAGCTCCCCCTTCTCAAGATACTATGTCTTTATTTTTCTTTGGGTAAAATACAAAAAGTCCTTTGTGGTAAATCTAATACACAAAAAAGTTCGCCGTGATTTCAAAATATACAACACGACACCCCGTACTTTGAGTTAAATTGTAAATGTGACGGAATCCGTTAAACTTAACGGAAATGACTTATTGGAACCTAAAAAAAAAATTTATACTTAATTTTTAATAAATATACATGTTCTACTCCTTAACCCTCAATTCTCTCTATCTAGAGAATAAAACAAATGATTTTTTTTTAGCTGTCTTTTGCTTAATTATATCAGGGCATTTTGGTCATTTCGTCCATTTCCGTTACGTTTAATGGATTTTGTCACCTTTACAATTTAGTTCAAAGTACGGGGTGTCGTGTTCTATATTTTGAAATCACGGGGGACTTTTCTGTATATTAGATTTACCACATGGGTTTTTTTTGTTTTTTACTCTTTTTCTTTTTTATCCTAGAGGAAATTAAAGACTTCAAGATAATTTACTTCATAAAATTAACACCCTTTATTTTTGTTTTTATGGCACTATTTTCTTTGGTTTTTTTTTTTGGTTAATGTTGGATATGTGTAACCCTAGATGGAGAATAAATTAAAGGCTCTAGCTGATACAAGAGATTTGGAGAAAGTTGTGGGTGTTATTGATCCAAAGCAGATAAAGTTAGGAAGCAGGAAGTATTATAGGTACATTGGCTCGCTAACGACTCCTCCTTGCACTCAAAATGTCGTCTGGACAATTGTTAAGAAGGTTAGTCGAACTAATTCTAATTGGAAATTCTTAAGATTTTCTATAAATAAATAAATAAATAAATATATATATATACATATACCCATCTGAATTCTGAAGTCTAACTGCATCAAAATTCCTCAGGTTAGAACTGTTACTAGAGATCAAGTGAAAATGATTCGAGAAGCAGTACACGATGTGAGTTGCCAAATAAAACTCTACTTCAATCACAAAAAAAAAAAAATCTAGTTTAATTTGACCATTAATTCGACTATTTATGTCAAATCCTGCATAATTAGAAGCACAGTCAAATGATTAGGAGGTTTACGCACTGTCCTAACATGTAGCAATCCCTTTTTTTTTTGGCAGGAGTCGGAAGCCAATGCAAGACCACTCCAACCATTACATAATCGCCCGATCAGAATGTACAGGCCGCATGCTAAGGAAGAAGAAGATTGAAATATGAGACAAATTAACGGATGAATTATAGTGCATTAATCCTTTCTTTTATCCTCTTTGGATGTGCTTATGCGTGTAATGTGAATATGGGCATGGAAATGCTCATTACCTACCTACGTAAATCTTGACATTAAAGTTGAGCTAGTTTATCAGTTAGAATACAAGTTCATAAAAGATATACTTATTACTAGTATTTATAATTTTTTTTTTTCAAGAAAGAAACCATATAGTATAAAGCTTTACAAGTGTATGGAGATATAGTAGAGTTTGAGAGTCCAATGAAGTGACATTATTATGGCTACTTTGTTCACATTCTTACCAAATGATTTGTGTCTGTGGAAATTAGTATCAGCTAGATTTACTTGTGAGGTAAATTACCCAACGCTACATATGAATTCTGTATTGGCTGTAATGGATCTTTTTTTTTTTTGAAAAAGAAATTACCATCATTCCTTTAAATAAGCTTCAGCAGCATATATACAAGATTTCCCTGAGGATGAAGACAACCTTGACATGATATGAGCAGGAACATTGCAATTTCTTCCAACATGGGAAACTCGTTAACATATTCAAAACTGCTTCGCATATTCTTGTTGTTGATTTTCTGCACAACATTTAAGGCATCATCTTCCAGAATGAAATGTGTAACGGCTCCACCTCACTTTAAGGCGAACCAAAGGGTTCGGCGGACAGCCTGCTCAACTCTCGCCAGGACTACTAATACGGTTATACACAACTCAAAACGTGCCGGAATACAGTAGCGCGCTTAAACAAAACAAAAATCACGAAACAGAAAAATAAAAATCGAAACGGAAAGTGAATAGTGCCTGCCACGTCACAATCCGATCGGGACCCAATCGAATACAAGTAACTTCATATAATCCTTAAAATGGACATATACGAACCAAAGATAACACATGAACACGAGTACACACTTTTATAAATCACATTCGTATTTTTACAAATCAAAAGGGAACATTTGAATCCAAGTACAATTAGGGTTTTCAACCATTGAGGAGCTATACAAAATATCTAAACTAGCTCAACTCATGCTTCAAAATCACAGTTCCAAAAGGTGGTTCCCTGTAAGGAAAATAAGGATAGCGGAACGGGGTGAGTTAGAAGTTCAATGAGGTACCAAAAGTATAACAGTAGAAATCATGATAAAACACTTTTAGGGCACATATACATATCAAGTAAGAAAAATGAACGAACACCACAATTTAAAGAATACAGGTGGCCCTCAGGAGCCAAATCTCCGTTGCAATACTTGATCCAGTTTCGTTGACTCTCCGTCAACGTTTAATAACACACTAATGTCCGTAAACCCCTCTTACGCCAAAATTCCGTTCACCAAACATACCCCTTACCGGGCTCGAACGCCGTACAGGAACAGTAATGATAATACTCGAGTATACCGGAATCAAGAGTCTCAATACCCAAATATTTTCCAGGAACAGGCACCCATGGATTGTCAATTACCTCGACCAAACCCTTGCTGGCTCGACTTAATTAACTCCCCATGAGATTGAGCTCAAGTTAATAGGAAGATCGTTGGACACACTTCCAAACGATCTCATAACAAACGCAAGTAACAAGTTCAAGTTCATAACAAGTACAAGTAATAAATTCCAGTTCATTCAGTACAGGCAAGAGAACGAGTGTGATAAAGTACACTCTCGTCTCATTCAGAATAACAGAGTTCATAGTTATTCATGTCACACATTTTAAGTATAGATGAGCCAATTAAATAACAATTCAGGGGAGTGGTACACTCACCAGTTAAAGTAGAGTTTCAACCAAGGTATGGCTCTAATCACCAAGAAACCCTAAAATAGCCAAGGTAAATAATTATGGTTCCCATAGCCACAATTTCAGTAAATAGAATGCACAAATGAGACTCGACTACAAGTCGTAAACCTCGCCAACTAATTACTCATGCAAGTGTGCAAAACATGATTTCGAGAACAAAAAGGTAATATGAAACCCTAGGGCTCAAACAACCTCAAAAGTCTGTCTTATATATATCCCAAATCAAATCAAACTCGAAGGAGTCCAACATTCCTAAAATTTGGACAGCATGTCCCCTACATTTCCTTACTTTTCCATCCTGCAAGCAACATCAATTCATCTCAAATCAACCACATACACATTATAGACTATAGAATACACCTTTCGGCACAATAAGCACAACTGAAACTACACTTATCGGATTGAAATGAATCTTATGGCATTTCGAAACCAAAATATAAATCTAAATTTCTTATGAAGACCTCCAAAGCCAAATCATGCATTTTCATGGTCAAAAATGGAAAACGCCACGAAAATAGAAATCTGTTCGCGAAACAGGGTTCATGGACAGTCAAGGGTATTTCTATCATTTCACATGCTACAGTACTCTAATTGAGCTGAAATTTTGCAGGCAGTTAGTTAACATCATTTGTTACAACTTTCATGTTTTAACCTAAGCCTGATTCGGCCTCTAACATGCACTAATAAAGCCGGTCAGAACAGGACAAATTGGAACCCTAAAGCTGAAATTTTTCGCAAATAACCGCAATTAACGCACAAGGAATCCATTTAACACAATTTAGAGTCATCAATCCAAGGGCCAATCATAATCATCATATGAAAACAGAAAAATTTTCAAAAAATCAGAAATTTAGTTAACTCCACTTTAATCCATGAAATCTTCCACAAAGTAGCATCTATAACAACTATAAGCCACTACTTATCAATTAATTGAAATAAAGAGGAAGTTTGTAAGCAAAGTACTTTGACACCTCAAGAAATATGATAACTTAGGATTTTTCTTTCCAAAACAACTCCACCAAGACCTTGAAACTCCCTTAGCAAGTCACTTTAGTGGACTAATTCAAGGTTTAATCGGTTGGATTTCAAAATTTGTGCAAGAAATGGAAGATATAGTTGAAACTTTCTTTTCTTTTCTCTCAGGTGAGGTTCGGCCAAGAAGGATAGGAAATGAAGATGATTTGGGTCAAAATTATTCTTTTAGTAAAGGTAAGAAAGTTAGGCAAGTCAACCGTCAAATCGGGTCGCGACACATGACACTCTTAATGGTTCAAACTTATCCTTTTGTCTCTCCAAAATTAAACCATCTAAATAATCTCTAATTATCTCTTAACACCTAATAAATTAATTCCGGTATACAAAATGTAACCTAATTGGTCGAATTTAGCGCACTTAACGCCATTAGTTGGTCCCACGTCCAATATACACTTCTAATATCTCATGAACTAATTTATACTAGAAAAATAATTTAAAAACTATATTTCCTTATAATAATATCGCTAAAGTTAACATAATAACAAAAATATAGAAAACGGGTGCAAAGAAATAAAATAAGACCTAAAAATTCAGAAAATTTTCGGATTCTCACAAAATGGGAAATACCAAAATCTCTTGAAAATAGCAGAAATTTGAGGAAAGCTAAACATTCGACCTGTTCAAGGTTGATGGCTCTAGGGGATATCCTTTCAGCCATTCCCGCATCGATTTGCCCCAGATGATTTCATGGACATGGATGAAATGTTTGAAGCCATCTGAGGTTCCAGCCCCTTCCACACTTGGGCAAATTCACATTCAAGGAACATGTGTTGTTCGGATTTCACTGCACAACCACAACATTTACAGACTGTTATCATCTTTCCAAGCCTCGCTTGAAGATTCTGTCTGATAAGTCATAATTTGTTGCTTAAATTATTATTATTTTTTCCTTGATTTTAGTCAAATATTGTATTAATTGATAGATTTTACTTATATTTGGTGTTTCATATCAATTATAGGGTGTTGGAGCGAAAAGTGGTTAAATGAAGATTTTTTTGATGATTTGCATGTGGGCAAACCTACGTTCGGGATTCAAAATCGAAAAGTCGGGATTGATATTGGACAGTTTCCCAATCCAAGTCAAATTTCAAAACTTGACAGCTGCTGAAGTTTCCTATTTCTTTGCATTCTACGTCAATCTCGAGCAATTGGGAGAGCTTTTAGGAAATTGAATTGTAATAGGAAACTCTTTAGGAATTTGATTGGTATTAGGAAACCAATCAATTAAGCAATTCGGCAGAAAGAATTCGGATATAGCTCTTGCTTAGGAACAAAGCATAGTAATTCTTATTTTTCTGGACCGATGGAGAGGAAGACAATGGGAAAGTTTCGAACAGATTTTTACATGACTTGTTCTCCGTTAATGGAGAACTAATTTCATATTTCTAGTCAAGGGACAACTGAAGATTTGGTTCAACGATAACTATAAGATCTAAATTATTTTAATTGCTTCATTCAATCATTGATATTTGTATGTTTTCTATTTTGCGTTGCTATGATTATTGTGTGTGATTGAATAAGTGCGTAATATTTAATTATTCACGTAATTTATTTGCTAATTAGAGTAGTTGAATCCGTAATTGTTTGACTATTCCAATCCCGATAGCAACTGATATAATTGGATTTGTATTAGAGAAACGTACAATCTATTTCAAAGAAACTCTCGTAGCGTGCTTATTGATTAGAGTAGGGTTTTTCTAGTTTTTAATGCAATTAGAGAATAAAATCCTATGATCGTACGTAGGATTATTCCTAAATTAGGAAAATAGTCAATGGTCGTACCTTGACTATCGAAACAATAAGGACAGACAGACTGTCAGATCGTATCGGCAGTTAAAAACCTACTTATTAATAAATGTTGGAATTATAATTGCAACAATGATCAGTTGCATGAACCATTTCTGAAGTGTATCCTTGATTAGAGTTTTTCTCATTATCTCTCTCTCTTAATTATTTTTTCGTAGTCGATTAGTTTAGTTAATAATTCATTAGTTTTTAATTCTCAAAACCCCCGTTTATCCTTGACTTGAAAAGGAACAAATTTTCCTCAGTCCCTGAGGATAGGACCCTATTTGTCCTATATACAAATTAACAAGTTTTCGTGAATAAATTTTGGTATATCGAATCTAGCAAATTCTTTGGAGTCAGGGTGAATATGGTTGGCAATTTTCGACACGATTTGAAAACACGACGCGAAGCTAATACGAAATTAATGGGTTTGGATTAAGGTTTCAGTGGTTCGGTCACAATTGGGTCGAACCCGATGAACCCGAAAATAAACATGTCGATTTCGGGTCAACCCGTGGGTGACCCGATATGACCCGTTTATGAATTAAAAATAATTTAATAAATATAAAAATTATTTGATCTAACTAAACTAAGTTATTACTTTTTTTCAAAGGCATTCATTACTTAATTCTAAATGAATTTATTTAACTTGTGTGAAGTTGAAATTATTATATTTGGACAAATAATATATTATATTATATTTTACTTTTATATTGATTTAATTTAATTTATATTTGATTTGGGATAAAACACTTTTACGGTGTTTAATTTATTTTAGATTTGGTTTGGGATTATTTATTTAAATTTTTATTACTTGATTATGTAATTAGTTTTGTGAGAAATTGATTTTATTAGAAATTATAGTGGTAAATTAATAAATTAAAATTAAGTTTCGAATCATTTCAAATCGACCCGTCAATCCGAAATTTTCGGGTTTGTGTCAGGTATCCTGACCCGTTTTGGGTTGACGGGTCAGGTTCGAATCAGCATATTTTCTTTTATACATGAGTCTCAACCCGACGCGCCAACCCGAATTCGACCCGATTGCCACCCCTAAGGGTGAATTTAGTAACCCATTGCACATTTAGAGTCCCTACTCCAGTACTAGAATTGACTCGGAACTGCTTTTGTTGACAAATAGGATTAACATTATTATTATTGCACAAACTCAACACCTGTCACTGTCCTCCACACAAAAATTTTGATCTTTGGAGAAACATTTAATTTCCAGAGATTCTTGTCTTTAACTCGCGAAGATGCTTCTTCCTCACCTTTTATCTGCTTCTTGATTTTCCTTGCTAAGTAATTAGCAGATTTAATCATTGAACCCTTTAAATCACCACAATACTACAAAATAAACGAAAGTGTGTAATTGCTGCAGAGACTAGAATAGGGCTACTTTTAGATAAACCAAGAAAGTAATATAGGCCGCAAAGCTATAGCATTTAAATAAGAACCAATCAAATATTGGACCATACATACCACACTTCCTTAATCGACACTTTCAAGATTCCACAAATCAGAGCATGTTATGAGTAAGTTGTTATTATTGTGTATATGCATGTCTAAAATTAATTTTACTAAATAAGTACTTTTAATTTATTACAATAACTTGTGAGAAACTTAAACACTTTTTTGTAAGAAAGAAATAGTAGTATATATTTAAGCATCTTAAACAAAGGGCCTGTTTGGAACCTTGATTTTTTACCAAGTTTGTATAATAATAGTTTTTTAACAACTTTTGCTACAGGAACCCCAAAAACCTTCACAAAGTTTTTTACCTACACAATTCAAAATACCCAAAACACAAAAAAAAAAATTCCCTTCCCTTTTTCTTCTTCTTCCTCCCCCACCCCAACCCCCCACCACCTCCGTCGCCGGTTCCGGCGCCGATCACCTCTTCCTTGCCGGTCTTCTTTTTTTTTTCCTTTCTCCCTATCCCCCTCTTCCTCCCCTGCCATCCTCCCTTGTTACAGAGTTCGGTTGCACAATAAAAACCTCCATCCAGGAAATCAAAGAAATGACAATCCAAGAGTAAGATTTCCCTTTGCAAGATGGGGAATAGTTTTAGCATTAACGTCTTTTACTGATCTAACAAGAAAGACATCTTTCCTGGCGCCTTTTTCTGCTCCCAAATAGAAACTCAAATGCCAGACTGGGTAGTACTAGTGCGGGAAAACGGTTCAGGCTGCCGCCTTCCTTCAGTTGGCTTCGCGCTGCACCGGGGGAGGGTGAGAGTGGCGGGGGAAGGGGAGGAGAGGAGGGAGAAGGAAAATTGCAAAAAAAAAAAAAATTTCCTGTTGCTGCTTCATCTGCCGGCAAGAGAGAGGATAGGGAGAGGGGTGGCGGGGAGGGAGAAGAGGGGTGGTGGGGGAGAGGGTGGCGGGGGAGAGGGGAAAAATGGGGTGGCGGGGAAGGGAAGAGGAAGGGGAGAGGGGTGGCGGGAGAGGGGGGAGAGAAAAAAAGCAAAAAAAAAAGAAAAGAAAAAAGTTGTTGCTGTTGCTGCTTCATTAGCAGTTTTCGAAGAGGGAACAAGGGAGGGGGAAGGGGAAGGGAGAAGAAGCGGGAAGGGAGAAAGGAAAAGAAAAAAGAAAGAAAGAAAAAAAAGAAAAAAGAAAAAAGAAAAAGAAAGAAAGAAAAGGAAAAGAAAAAAAGTTTTTTCATCTCACAAAAATTTTTCTACAACTTCTACAGTGATCTACAGTAAAGTTTTATACAAACACCCAAAAAACTCATCTTCCAAACAGGTCCTAAAATTTTTCATTGCATTTTTCTCAAACTCGGTATTAGATCGCAACAAGAATGTAGAGGAGGAAGAAAACGGAAATCTAAGCATAATATGGAGAACAAGAATAATAAAAGAAGAAAAGGATTTGCCGAAGCAATTTATAGATTTTGTGAACATAGGAAGTGAATCACTGCTGATCTCTAATTAAAGAAATAACGTGCAATTAAACCTAAATAGAACTTTGCGTGTATTATAATTCTATTTCTAACCTTCTGTTCCCATTTCCTACATTACCCACCCAAAAATAAAAGGAAATAAGGGTATAATAGTTATTAAAATATTCACCCATGGAAATAAAATGAATTGTCTACTTTTATCCACCCAAAAATAAAAAGAAACCAAGGGTATAATAGTCATTACAACGTTTCGCTTCCTTTAAACAATGAAAACCGTCAAGGGCAAAAATGGAAATAAAGAATCCTGCACCGCCGCTGGAACACCGTAAGAGTCCGAGGTATGACGAGTTCAGCAGTTGTTTCATTTGTGTGTTGCATGGCCGTTCTTCTACCTTGGTAAGCACCGAAGTAAATTCACGAACATCGAGGTACTGCTAGAAACCAGGGTTTTTTTCGGGAGCCGTGGATTCAAGAATCTAGGGTTTTCTTTAAACCCAGAGGTAACTAAGAGTGCTTCTTGGTATTGCTAGTGTTAATTCTGAGCTTAATTAGTGTTTTTACGCTTAAAATTTGCACTAGGGAAGTAGGATTGGTTGGAATTTTGCTTTGCATTTTCAGCATTTTCCAAAATTTCGTAATTTCTTTTTTTTTTTTAGGCAAAGAATTTGTAATTTCTTAACTTGGAAATCAAATAATGTTAACAGGATTTGATTTGGCTTTTGGAAATTGCCCTAATAGTCCTGCATTGTGCTATCACTTCGTTCTTCGTTCCCAAGTCTTGAAGTATTAGGGCACCAAGCTAGAAGGAGCTGTTCTACAACCATGTCCTTTTTCTTTTTGTCAAAGAAAGAAGTTTTTTAGGTAGGAAGGGGAGGTGAAAATTGTAATTTAGTGAGGATTTGCATAATACTTGATTGAGATTCATTGGTTTTAGTTTATAGGATTATGCTTAGAGTGCATTCGGGAAGAGAGATCTGTACCACTTGCTACTACCTAATTGTAAAGGCCCTTAATGTATTTGTCAATTTTGTTTCGTATTTTGGAATAGTTAAGCTGAACAATTTAGTGGTTTGCAGCTGAAAGGATGGCTAATGATTCTCGCTCTAGGCAGAGAAATAAAGATTTTGAGGGTGACAGTTCAGGTAAAAGTATGGATAGCGGGGAAGGAACTTTGAACTCTGGCACGTTAAAGGTTGATGCTTCACGTTTAAGGCAGACAACTCAGGGTGCATCATCCTCAGGACAAATGACATCGAGCCCATCAAGTACTAGGAAGTCTGAACGACTTGAAAAGCGGATGCCATCAACACCTCTTCCGGTTATCAGGAAATCTGAGAGACTGGAGAAACAGAGCGCCCCAAGTCCTTTAAGAAGGTCTGACAGGAGTAGAGCACTTGGTTCATCAACTTCATATGGATCAAAGAGCTTGGAGAAAGTGTCCAGTTCAGCGGACAGAATGAGCAGGCGGGAAAAGAAACAGAAGAGCGTAAAGCAGTTGACGATGGGAACTGAAAACGTCAACCATGGTGAAAAATGGAACCAAGAATCTTTTGGTGTAAAGAGGAAGAGAATGGATGCTCGCAGTTACAAGGATTTGTTCAAACGAAAACAAATATGTTCAGCATCAGGTAGGCAAATTTCTCATGCGAGGCCCTCCACTTAACATTGTGATGACTGTTGAAAACTTAGAATTTTTCGCACGGTATATTTTTCCAGTATCTATGTTGGATACAAGCGTTTAAATTCATGCTGCATAAATGTTAGTGTCTATAATATTAATTCCAATATCTTGAACTGAGTGGAGAATGAGCTTGCTAATTTGGTCATTGGTATTAATCATAATGTATTTTATGATGCATTTTAGATGGTTGAAAGCAGTTTGTAGTGTATGTTATGATACATTTGAGATGGTTGAAAGCAGTTGAATCATAATTCATATAACTTTTGGCTGCTTCTGGGTGGTAACAGGCTGATTTGGTTGACCTGCATGTCTTCCTTGTTTGTCATTGTTTACTGCATGCAGGTAGGGAGGACGAGTTGGAAAGACATGACCTGTTGCCTCAAGTTGATAGTGGTGGTAACATGAGTTGTTTAAAACAATTAGAGGACAAGAATGAAGGACATGAATGCGGTATGAGGGTCACAGAAGACTCGAGAGAAAAACCTTTGGAGAGAGCTGTCTCAGGAGCTGCATTTGGTTTGAAAGATTGTGATGCCAAGATCTCTGAGCCCAATATTAATTCTACTACTGGAAATTCTCAGATTCCTGAGATGGTGACGTTGACTTGTATGGCGAGTCCACTTGGTTGTAATACTAAGTTGGAAAGTGGTGCCCGATGCATGCAATCAGAAGAAAAGGGGTCTACAATTAATGTAGCGCCTGATGTCACAGGAATCCTTGTTAGTAAATCTGTCTCTGCTCTGGTTGCCGAGTCTGATCCTGCAGCATCCGGGGAGAATGATATATATGGCTTTGTTGGGAACTGTGCTGTCTGCTGTAAGAGGCGAAGGTGCTTTGATCCTCTCTCTTTTTGTTATAAAGCCTTGCATATCCCGATTTTCGGGGATCAGTTGTTTCATTTCAAATTTTTTGAAATGCTCTCAAATGAGGTTATTATCATGCATCAAGTGTGCACTTTTTTTGTGTGTATATTGCTATGTTTGTATTGTTTAGAAAATTAAGGGCATTGCTCCTGGTCTTTCATCGTTTAGACCTAAATACCAATATAGTCCTGTGCATATTGACCATCTTCCTATCAAGTGAATCTTTTGAGAAAGGAGCCTGATTCATCTCTCTAATAGATACTGATTTATCCAAAAATTTAAGCATTCCTAGTTTAGTAGTCACCTGATGTATGTCCTTCTCCTTTCCCAGTGCATTCTATACTAACTTCAATCCAGATGGGATGGGGGGTCAATTTCGAGCCTTTTACAAGCACTTTTTCCATCTCTCTCAAAGTCTCCCATTCTGAGATGTGCAACCCAGATAAACAAGTGTCACTGGAGCAAATCCTCCATATTTGTCTTAAAAAATCTTTCCCTTGCAATCTTTGTTTGGGTTTTGTTAAGTTTTAGTTTAGAATTATCCATCTGTTGCAGTCCCCTTCTTTACGTGGTGTTTCACTCCTCACATTTAACGAGCATGTTTTCTCTGAATGAGTTATTTGTATAACAGAGTACCAGTTGGATAATCCCATTTTACGGTGTAGGTTGCTGTGCTGTCATGGTGCTTGGTCTTACTGTTACATCTTTTGCTTTGGCTTCCTAAGTTGCTGTTGGAAATAATGATCCAGAATCTCTTCTTTACATAATCTCTCGTTCCAGGATCTGCTTGATGTCATTCTGAACTTCAAGTAAACAGAGCTGAAGTTCTTCCTATTGCTTTTTGATGCTATTAGATGCTGCTAAGCCAATGGAATTGTCAACCTCTTGTTCTTTCGAGTTATCAATCTTTTCTCTTGTCAATGCCCTTTACCTTAGCTCGGTTATACGTGCTGATAGGTTCCCAAGGTCATGGACTTTCTTCAACAGCTCATCAGTATAGTGAATTTTCATTACTGCTCCTTTGAATGCCACATTGTTGCTTATCCCTGTGGTGCAGACTTTCCAACCATTTACAGAGTCCTTTGTCTTTTTCTCCCAATTAAGGATGCCATAGGTGTTAGATTACTGGAGAGCACTTTGATGTATTATCTTGTTTCTGGAGGCTGAAAGAAAATTTCAGCAATTCCTCATATATAAAACTTAACTCCATATAGGGTTGAAAGAATTTCTCATAAGTGGAAATCCTAACTTCTGATACTACTTTAGTTCATCTGAAAGAGCCTTATGTATCTACCACAGCAACGTACTTCAACACTTTATTAAATTATAACGTGTGTTTAGAAAATATATTGAGTGTGTTTGGATAGTAGATTATTTGGAATAATTTTTTGAAAAAAATACCGTAGCACATTTTTGATGTGATGTATGTGAGATAAAAAGGTGGTTGGAAAATGTGTTGATTTAAGTAAATAAAATTGTCAAATAAACTACAATCCAAACAAATTAAAATTGTAAACTGGCAGGTGGATGGCACAATAAACTTTGGACGAACACTTGTCTTCATGGTCTTCCTAGTCATATATTTTCAGGGATACCTTTTGGCAAAACAGTTTCTTCATGATCTGTCAGTAGTCTTACTTTTCATGAGATGTCCTTTCTAGCTGTATTATAGGCATCATATCAACTTTTTTAGCAGCCCATCTGTTAAATAAAGGCAACCATGCATGGAAACTAGCTGCCACCATCATCGAGGATTGCCGAGTGTTCATGGATGTTTACTCAGACAGGAATACTGGAGTTGATTGTCCGGCTAAAATGGGTTCTTTTAACCAGGTTTTCATAGTGCTTGATGTACCTTCATATGTGATACAGGTTTTAGTACAGGATAGCATTTAGCACAGCCATCTAAGTGTGCATTTTCCTTGAATGAGTACAAATGTATCTTTAACTCTAAATGGTGTATTTCTTACTAAGTGTGATTTTGGTTGACTGAGTACAAATCTATGGTGAACTCTTGCTTATGTATTCATCATATATGAAAGGCTTTAATAAGCTTGTAAATTTACTCCATCTTACTTGTAAGGCTTATGCTTGTGTTACTGAAGATGATAGGTGTACCTTTCTTAATTAGGTTTTTTGTGCTCTTGATCTGTTATTATATATGCAATTAAGTATGCTTGAGGAAAAAGTAAAGGCAATCAAAATTTCTTCCTTCTTTTATTACTTGGAAAGAAGAAATTGAGCTAATTCATGTTGTTTTTGGTTGTGAGAGGGTATTGTTTCTCTGCATTGTCGGACCTGCCTGGTTGTTTCTTTATTCTTGGATCATATTGCTGATTCAAAGGCAGTCAAATTTTCTCTTTTCTTATCATTTGGAAAGAAGAAATTGAGCTAATTCATCTTTTTTGGCTGTAAGAGGGCATTGTTTCTCTGTATTGTCAGTTCTGCTTGATTGTTCTTTTATTCTCGGATCATATTGCTGATACATCTTGCAGTATGAAAATTTTCAATTTTTCTTCAAAATGCAAGTTACTGGTTATCAGTAGATTTTATGCTAGGCTGTACGGTATCTAAAGCAAGAGATAATGCACAATGGAAAAGTTGTTGGGTGCTACTGCTATCTATCTTTGTTTTTCCACTGGCTTTGTACATCCAGGACCCATAGTATATCATTTTTTTTGGCAGGTCAGATTATGATTCACCAAAAGAGGAACTCTGTTCTTGCGGAGCTACTCTGAGCTGTACCTCAGGTGACATCTCAAGAAATAAGGTTAGTTTGTAGTAATGTTATGAATTTTGCTCTATGGTCATAATAGCACAACATAACAGATGCATTGCTTTATTCTGAATGTTATTTTACCGTAATTGCTGTGAGAAAGATGAACAAAAAATTTTAAGCATAAGCTTAATTGCCAAGGCTGATAGTTAAAATTTGCATGCTATCACATGGTTTTATCTCATTAAAAATTGGCCAATTTCTTTTCACTCAATTTGGTTGGTCAAAAAGGAAGTGTTAAGGGATTACATGTAGCTTTTGCGAAGCTTGGGGCCCAATTCTTTTGCATTCAGCTCTTTGCATGGTACATGTAGCTCTTTTGCGAAGCTTGGGGCCCAATTTTTTTGTCAAGCACATGACTATATAGTAAGCTACCTGGTTAAGTGAATTTACTCAATTGCATAGGCTCCTTATATGATGATTTGAGATGTCTTTTGTTTTAGCTGTAGTTTAACACCCTCAATTGCACTGTCATGCTGTTCTGATCAGTCATTTGCTTCTTTTATTCGTAAGAATGAATTTAACTTCTGAACTTAATTGTTAAGTTATAATTCTTGGTGTTTTACATGGGAAATTGCAGCTTAGGTTCTCTTTTCTCTCCTTTAATTATGGTCATTATTTTTTTGGTACATCATTCTTCCTGCACTCATGCTATCTTTTTAAGCCACGTTGTTGATGGGAGTATTTTACCATGCAAAACTTTAACGTGGATGTTTGTATAAATCGCTATTGCAATGTTGTCCACTTTTTGTTATACACCCATATGCTATGATCTCATTATGAGTGATGATTTTCTTTTTTTGACTCCGTAAAATTTTAGGATAGTGGAAATCTTGAAGCTGCCTTTAATTCAGAATCAGTTGGGAGACACAATTGCATTCCAAGATCAAAGGAGACTCTTTCAGTCACCAAGACTGATGTTCAAAATGTGTGCGTGATGTGCAAGAAGGGCGGAAAGCTCCTGTGGGTAAATTATGCTTTTATGCTTTTATTGTTTAGACAATTTGGGAAAATGTCTTGGACTAGATTGCATCTGATACTTTTTCTTTTGTGTGGGTATGTCCCTTTTTGCGCCTTTTCAAGCTTAATTTAGATTTGTTGTGGTTTCACCTTGTAGTAAGGGGGTTAATGTGTTTGTACTGCTGCTTATGGGGTACCCTTTGACACTAAAATAGATTTGCTTTTTATTGCTTTAGCAGATTTATTCCTTCTCCTGTGATTTCTGTTTGACCTTAGAAGATGCCTCAGACTGTGTGACGGTTTTGCTTACTTTGTAGGTTCTGCGCTGGAGAAAGTTGTAGAAGATGCTACCATGTATCTTGTCTGGATCCTTCTTTAGTTGATGAAACACCTGGAGTCTGGCACTGTGCATTCTGTGTTAAGAAGAAGATAGAATTTGGTGTCCATACAGTGTCAAAAGGAGTAGAGTCCATTTGGGATGTTAGAGAAGTTGTAGTTTCAGATATGAAAGGTCTGGTCTGATTCCTTTGTTTTAACTTGCTTCGTGGGACAAAAATATTTGGCATGATGTTCAGAAATGATTTCTATTACTTGACTGTACAGGGTTTGTTTGGATTGGATTTTATTTCCCCAAATTTATTTGCTTACATCATCATTACAATTTCCAATACACCTTTTTACCTTCCCAATTACCTTTTTATCTCACATACATCACATCACAAAAAGTGCTACAGTAAAAATATCTCTAATAATTCACAATCCAAACAGACCCACATGTGATTTATTTAGGAATTATTCTTGTTATGCCAATTTTGTCTTTATTGCTTCTCAGGAATACGTAGGCAGAAGCAGTATCTTGTTAAGTATCAAGGTCTTGCTCACTTTTACAATCATTGGGTATCAGAAACATTGATGCTTCATGAATCTCCTTCTCTGGTTGAAAAGTTTAATAGAGAGCATCAGGTCAATATTTTCATGGCTTAAAGTAATTGGATCATTTACTCTGCTTAAAAGTTTACTATACTTTGTTTGGGATATATGGTGATTCTATTTTTGGGCTTCAGATTGTTACATGGAACCCAGAGTGGAGGTTGCCACATCGTTTGCTTAGAAAGAGACGTTTAATGTCCTTTAGTCATCAGGATGAGTATCCAAGTTCAAATAATGATGCTGTTCCCTATTGCCAATTTGAATGGCTTGTCAAATGGCGTGGGCTTGATTATGAGCATGCTACATGGGAAGTTGATAGCATGAAGTTCCTACATTCACCTCAAGGGCAGAGACTTGTGAGAGAGTATGAAATTCGTCATCAGAAGACAAGAAAAGTGTCTGACAAGGTGACTTTAATTACACTGTTAAATGTGCAACGTACTTTAAATTGTTTTAAGTTGATATCTTGTTTAGTGCTTGTTGGATCAACAAAATGCCTGTAAATTGGCATGCTGGGCATCAGTATTTTCTTTATTTTTACCTCCTTTCTTGAGAACTTTCTTGCTGATTTGGATCTAAGTTCTTTCTGACGCTGTCCATCACTCAGAGAGTGGATCTTCATGTGGGTTGCATTTTCTCTTTAGTTTGTCTGGGTATTTTTTTTAAAGAGCTGGAGGATATTTGTCTCAACAAGTGATTGGATGTTGAGCTGGATCATGGATGCATTAACTTTGGCCTTTAGTTTCTCCTTAGTGGAATGTAGTCCCAGAAACTTTAGTAAAATTTGGAGGTTTCACCTTGATATGGCGTGCCAGGTTCCTGGATGCATAATTGTGTTGAATCTGGTTTGGGGATTATCATCGGTTCTCCCTCAACATAAAGTTTTATTATCCTCTGGTCTCCACCTAGAAATACATTCTAATTTCCACTTAGGGTATTTATTGTTGAAAAGTATGCATATAAATATGCACACACAAAAGAGGAGTTTCTTAAGTGGGGAGTCTTTATGGCAGAGACTTCTACGCTTCTTGCTTTTCATATCCTGGTTACTATTTTGCTTTGTCCTAAAATAATTGTTATGGTTTAAAAATGGAAATATATAGAGCTCAACTTTCCTATTGTACCCTTCATACAATTCCCCAAAAAAAACGTTTTAGCGATGTTCCTTCAGTAAATAAGGTTACAAATCATCTTCATATTTTTGGTAGTTGTTCCTTTTCTAATATTCCATGTTCAACTAACATAACATTGGAGTTTGAGGGGCAATAATGGAAAGAGTTGCATTGGTAGTTGATATGTTTTGATCAAAGTTACTTTTTCTAAACTTTGTGCAAAGTTGACCATGACATATAAAATGGGATGGAGGCTGTATGTTACTAACTGCTCTCTATTTCATCTATTGAGATGCTTATGTTCACTTGTCATTGTACCGTAAGTGAGTTTTGTGGCAAAAATTTTTTGTGGTGAAAATATGAAGTGTAAAGAGTTGTGTGCGACAGAATTGCAATTTTCATTTGTCTTTGCTTGCTGATACTGCAGAGTGCAAAGGGAGCTTTTACTGAACTGCAGAAACTTCCAGCAGGAGGATCATTTAGAGCTGATGACAATATGTTAAACAATGTGAACAAGCTGCGGGAGTTTTGGTATAAGAACCAGAGTGTTGTTGTCTTTGATGAACAGGTGAGCTTGTTTGACAGCTATGCTCAAGTTTCTTTCTTTCTGCTTCTTTCATTTTTGCTGTTTTTAATCTTTTTTTGCATTAGGGCAGTCCACATGTTCGCCCTGCCTATGAAATTTCAGTGTCAGTGTCAGCTACCTGCTTTCATGGCTGTGTTGTCACATGCAAATTTGGACCAGATGAAATTTAATGTTGCGCATACATAATTTCTTTTCTGGTTCCATTTGCTCAAGTCACAGATCTTTAGCCTAAATCTTTAAATAGTTATGTTTTTGTTTGAAAATCCAACGGATGTGTTTACAAGTGTCCCTTTTCTGGTAATAATAGCTGCCTTGAGGCTTAAGGTGTTAGCATGGGCCTGCTCAGTTGTATGATTGGAACATTTACCTAACCTTTGGTTGCGAGAAGAAGTGTAGGAAATTGAAGGGAGTTATTTTCTTTTTACAGGGTGTCTTGTTGTCAGGAAGGCAGTAAAAGTTTCCTGCATTTTCCTGCAACTTGTGTCCTTTAAAATTTGCAGTATTTTTTGGGAAACTGGTTAACCATACATAAGGATGTTAAAAACTACAAGTATACCATAACAATTGTAATTGCAGATTCTCTGTCAGATTTTCTCTTGTTAGCAGAACACACACCTCTAATAAAAGAATATTAGCTGTTGCTCAAAAGGCAATTTGATTTTAGAAGTAATTTCAGAGGGAGGGATTTTAGTAATATTTCAGCAACAGTACGGAGTTCTTAAAGTAGTCATATTCAAACTTTTTATCAAACTTATCATTATCTATTATATTATAGTTACAAAAGATAAAAGTTGTGCCTCAAAAGAAGAAGCTGTTCTTGTTTGCTAACTTCTTAGAAAGAAAACTTCAGACTATGAATTTCTTTCTCTTTTTTTAAGTACACATGAACTGCATGAGTAGAGTAGATGTGAAACTGTGAGGATGAGACCAAGAACGTGATGCAACAACAGACATCTGAATGACTATTCATTACCATTCATCATTAGGGGTTGCATTAACTTAATTGCTGAATAGGCATTGAATGCACGTGAAATTTTCGGAGTTGATACATCATTGATTTGATTCAAGTACTGCTGCAACTGTTTTAGGTCTGTATTATTTCCTCCTGGTTGTACAGAACGGTAGAAAATGTCTGATTAAAAAACTTACAAGTTAATGTTTATTTTTGGTTAGTGCACTTTTTAGCTTCATTATATTTTGAAAACAACATTATTCGAAGCTAAATAGGCGATTAAACTTTTGGATGTTGACGTGTCAATTGTCTGGTAAGGAAGAGCTGGCTACTGCAATTGGTTTAATTGATCCATCCTCTTGAAAGTTGCCTATTTGGTTGATTTTGTGATTTGTTGATTGTTGATTAGAATTCAGGTGCATAGGTCTTTATTGTGTCTTTACTTTTATTGAGTGAGTTTGTGACTTTTGTCTGTTGTACTGCTATTTGGAAATCATTTGTCCTTTCCTTTTGATAGTCCTTTAAAATGTGTTAGTGAATATTTACCCATCTATTCTGTAGAAGAGTGAATTTGCTGTAAGTTTCTGGATATCTGTAAGGCACCTAGAGCTTGCTTGTGCTCTATGCTGCTTTAGAGCTGGCATGAGAGTAGATGTGTTGTTTTCTGTGGACCAACATTAACCTACTGTGTGGTATTGTAGGTAAACTATTAGCAATTTTATGGTATTTTGGGTAATTTTTTAGTAGCCACTTTTTATTTATTTATTTTCCTTTCTTGCAATGAGGAAATTCATGGAAAATGTTAATTCTATCAATGAGATGGAGTTGAGGTGGAGGTTTAATTGTTTTTCTTGATGTCATTGAAAATTTGGGTATAAGTCTGAAGGTGATTTTCTCCGTTGAAAGCTAATGCAGTATTATCATGCATATGGATTATTTGTGCACTTACTGTGTATTGAATGTGGTGCTTGATTGTCTTTGATGGGAGTCTCAATTGCTTCCTGTAAACTAGTATTGCTGCTACTTTCAGTATCTTTATTGCAGTTTGCTGTTAATGGATCATCTTTGTGTCTCGAGTAGGAAGGCTGAACTTTTGGCATTTATTTTTTCTCAAGAAAGCTAAGATGTAGCATTGACTATGTCTTTGCAGGATCAATTGGAGACTGTGATCTTATTCATCAAAGCATTGTCTGAACATCATCAGCCTTTTCTCATTGTTACAACTTCCGCTGCTTTGTCCCAGTGGGAAGTTGAATTTATGCGAATAGCACTGTCAGTTGATGTCGTAGTTTACAGTGGAAATAGGGATACCAGGAGCATCATCAGGACACTGGAGTTCTATGATGAAAGTGGTGGTATATTGCTTCAAGTATTGTTATCTACTATGGAAATTGTTAGTGAGGTATGGTCCTGTTTCAGTACATTGCTGCACAATCTTTTAGGCCACAGAACATTTAGATGATAATTGGTTCTGTGTCCAATTTGTTAGTGATCAAAAAATTTTTGGGGATTGAGTTCTACTACTTTAGGTTGTGGCAGCAACTGAATATTCTGTGTAAGATTCTTTGCTAGTCAGATGTTATTTTTACAGTATAGATGGGGTGTTGGGAATGTGGGAAATTTTGTGTGGAAGAAAAAGTGCTGGTACAGTGATGGGTTTTATGGTCTCTGATTTGTGCTGGTTATGCTATTGGCTGCAGGATTTACAAACTTTTAAAGAGATCAAATGGGAAGCAGTTATAGTTGATGAGTGCCAATCAAGGAGTATGAACACAAATGTGGCACTTATTAAGGTGCTTCAAACGAATGTGAGGCTGCTTCTTTTTAGCAGTCAACTAAAGGTACTTTTCTCCTTTTAGCTTTTTCTAGTTGTTTGATTCGTGTGGAATGTGAAGGAGATTTAAGAGAGGGAAATAAAGGGGCTGTAAAACCTTCCAAAATGCGCAGGATGTTGTAGCTGAGTACCAGTATGTGTTGTCATTGCTTGATTCTTCTGGAGATCTGAAGTTGAACCTGAGTGATAATCTTGTTAAACTGAAGGAGAGCTTATCACATTTTACAGCATATGGAAGCAAATTTGAGTCTTCTAAGTTTGTGGAGTACTGGGTCCCTGTTCCGATATCAAACTTGCAGCTGGAGCAGTACTGTTCCATGCTACTTAAAAACACTATTGCTCTTTGCTCTCCTTCAAAGAGGGATGGTGTTGGGGCCCTCTTAGATATTCTGAAGACACTTCGGAAGGTATACACAATCGGTTTGCAGCTTTGCATATAATTTTTTCTGTGTTTTACAGTACACAATGCTATTTTCATCTATGTGTTTGCATTGATGTTATCTAGCTCGAATATGCTGTCTTGGTTCTCTTTAAGGGAACCTGTCTTGATTTCCTCTTTTACATCTAATAATTAGAGATGGTGTGTTAAAAACATATGTAGAATGTTTCTCTTCTTACAGTTGAACTGGAAATATTTTAATTTTCATTTCTGGTTTTCCTTTACAGTGTTGTAGTCATCCCTATACTGTGGACTTGTATACTAAAACCTCAGTCATTAAGGGACTCCAACCACCTGAGATGTTGGATGTTGGAATAACGGCTAGTGGCAAACTACATCTTCTCGATCTGATTCTTTCTAAGATTAGAAGACGCAAGCTTAGAGTTCTCATCCTTTTCCAGGTATATAATTTGTCTATTCTGTTGACATACAATTGTGGAACTTTCTGTCTCCAGGAAATTATTTTTTTGTTGCTACTGCCACTGCTGCTGCTGTTGTTGAATTTTCCCTTTTTCTTTCAAAGAAAATTTTTTTTTGGGGTGAGGGTGGTTGGAGAGGAAATAGCAGGCAGGGAATGGTAGTGACTAGGATTGAACCCCTTTTAAGACAGATCGATGGCGGTGGCTATATTTGGTTTCAAGCACATCATCCTGATTGTTGGATGTTGTAATCTAAGGAAACGGCAGTTGTTTGAGGATATGTCTGAATTGGAAAATTTTCTTAGTGCAAGAAAACAAGTGAACCAAAAGTATGACAAAGAAAGAGGAGCTCATATTTGTTTTCCCTCCTATTATTCCTACTTACCTTCCAAATGGTGAATACCTCATGTCATTTTCTTTCCCTTCTTGTCACCGCAAAGAGCGTATAAAAAATTTTCTGCACATTTTGGGATCAGTAAAACCTGCCCCTTTTCAAAGTGCAGTTGCATTTGCAATGCCATCCCATGAACAAGAAGAACGCAAAAGGAGATGAGGAATTGATTCCTTTGGTTTTGTACTTATATCACATGGAACTTTGGGAGTGCCTACCCCTTGCTCTGCTTTGGTCCAGCATTTGTGATGATACACCTTTAAGTGCTGATTCTTTTGGTTTGCTGAGGAATAAGTTTGTCTTTAGAGACCAAAAAAGGGGTTGTCTCTAGGGTCTGTCTCCTTCAAGTTCGGCAAATTCTTGTCCATAGATCCTTAAATATGAAGCCTTTTATCTTTGTGAATGATGCAAATTCTTTGAGAGGTTGATTTTTTCTAATTTACATCTTCATTCATGATTCCCTCAAGTGTGAAAGGTGTTGAAGTAAATTTTGTGGGGATAAAATGGTGAAGAATTATTGTAATCTTGTTTTTTTCTCAAGACAGATTTGTTATTCTATTAGATCCGATCTAGTATGCATGGCTTCTTCCTAAAGCTAGTTGTATACAACCTTCCCCTTGCTAGTTAAAATCCTGCTGTCAGCATTGAACCTTGATCTTCTGATTTTGGTGGAAGTATAAAGAACCTTCAGTTTTTCGTATGAGCGAATTTTTGGAAGTGGTAACATAGCTGAGGCAAAGCAGGATATGGAGACTTTGGTTGAAAAATATAAGAAGATTAAGTGCTTTCTCTTACAATTTGGCATTGAAGTCATTCTGTAAGATAGTTAAATTCTATTTTAAATTCTATTGGTGGCCCTCTAACAATCTTACCTGTATTCCCTTTTGAATTGGTGGTTGACAGGAAGGAATAGCTGTAGTTTATTTTGGAGCATTATAGTAAATTAATGTGGTTGTTTGTCAAGCAGCAGGTGTAATAATCTGGAGTATACATACTAGTATCTCGGATTTTATTTTCTTTGGAGTGCCAGGTGGACTGTTGAGTATTTCAGTAAATGTCATCGCATGTGGTCACAGAATCTGTGTGAACTCTTTTCCCATTTGATTTTTTTGGGCCAAATTTTATTTGTACTATATGGGACATCTGGATCCGTGAGGAACACATTATTTCTAGGGTTTGTCAATTAATGTTTATTAGCCATTCTTTTGATGCTTGTGTCTTAGGTTTCTTGGGCCTTTGACTTTCTTCTACTTGGGGAAGTGTTGAGTTATGGCTGCAACTGTATTATTGTGGTGCAGTTTCATTTGTTAAACTTCAGATCTCTCTCTCTCTCTCTTTCTCTCACACACACACATGTGCATACGTGCAGACATTCTTTTATCATTCTTTTAATGGTCTTTCACATGCATGAAGATATACACATGGAGGGGAATTGGAAATACATTCTTTTTATTTGAAGTTGAAGGAGGATTCATTGTGTTTGCATAGTGTATTGTTGCGCCTTTTACTGACAGCTTGCATTCTTCTATGGGGAATCATTTTCAAGCATATGCATTTTGGGATAGACCTGTTACCTTCTTCTGTCATGGCTTATAATTTGCTTTTGTTTTCCCCTTCCAATGATAGTCAAATGGCAGTTCTGAGGGAACACCTATTGGAAGCATATTGGAAGATTTTCTGGCTCAAAGGTTTGGACAAAATTCTTACGAGGGTTTTGGAGCAACTTTTGACATAATGACAAAAAGACAGGCTACTATGGACAGGTTCAACAGTAAGGAAGGCGGAGAGTTCGTGTTTTTGTTAGACATTCGGGCTTGTATGCCAAGCATCAAGTTGTCAGTGGACATTGTTGTCTTGTTTGATACTGACTGGAATCCTGCAAATGACATGAAGGCTCTACAACGAATTTCCATCATTTCACAGAGTGACCAGATCAAAGTTTTTAGGCTCTATTCATCGTATACTTTAGAAGAAAAAGTATTGATACTTGCAAAACACAACAAGAATGTTGAAAGTAACTTGCGAAGCTCAAGTCGTGCTACTGATGACACTCTTCTCATGTGGGGTGCCTCATACTTGTTTAGGAGGTTGGACAATTATCATGCAGAAAAGAGCACTGCATCTGCTGCCGATGTTTCATCTGGACAACAGCGGCTATTGGATGATATTGTTAAGGATTTCATGGCCAAACTTCTCGATGTTTCTAAGAACAACAATGAACATGATTCTATAATTTCAAAAGTTTTTCATAGTGAGGGTGTTTACCATTCAGATTGTTTGTTGCTTGGGGAGAGAGAGGTTAAGTCAACTGATGGAGAAGAACGCCAGATATATTGGAAGAAGCTGTTGGAGGGACGGAATCCTCGGTGGAAATTGTTGCCTGGATCAACTTTGAGAAGCAGGAAGAGAGTTCATTATGCTGAGAATGATGAACCTGCAAAGAAGCACCAGAAGGTGTTAGATGGTTCTGATTCTCCATCTTTTCAACCTGAGGTTGAAGAGAGAATTCAAGCTCCAGGATCAAAGGCAGGTAAATGTTAAAGGAAATGCTCACTGTCATACTTGATAAATCGAAAGCTTTTGTTTACTTAATCTTCTTTACTCCATCCTAGTTAAGTTGTTTCATCTCTTTGATTGGTGAGAGGGTCTATACTTAAGCAGAAGCATCTGTGTCTGCAGCTGCCAATCAATCTGAGTCTTTGCCAATATCAGTTTCTTGTACATTGGGCAATGCAAACAAAGCTATTCCTCTTTCTGGTGAGAATCCTTTCTCACATGAGAGTGACATGGCTCATCTTGAAGAAAGAACACCAAATGAACAGAAGAGCCTTCATATTCTTCTGAGAGCAGAGATGGCTAAACTTTGTGATGTTCTAAAGCTTTCGGTAAATATCACATTCTTTTCCCATTTTTGTTGTTACTTTCTTTTTGGCATATATGGGGCATGGATTGGGCTTAGGAATGAGTGAGCTGCTACGGGCTGGGATGGATGATAAGAAGTATTAAGGCTGGATAATGTTGAATTCTACTTTTAGTAAACTTTTCTCCACTTTTTGTTGTTCATTGATATTTGGATTTTAGGAGTTAAGGTTGATGACTTGGGTAGTGCTTGGATAGTGAAATGCTTTATGAAGATTTATAGAAAGCAGAATGTGATTGTTTGAGTACCCATTTCTTTCTTATTATTCTGAGAGATTACTTGCATGTGATGGGTAGTCATTGGCCTCTAATAATTTCCTTTTCCATTTTTTACTATTATAACTCATTCCCAAAATTATATGCTATCTTTGGGAGGTGGTTTGTAGTGCAATGCTTAGATTAAAAAACCTAGGAATGGCAGCCAATTTTATACAAAAATGAAAAATGAAATCATGTTTGTTGATGTAAGAATCTAGCAGAACCTTTTGCAGTGTTATTAAGGTGTCAACTGGACATTTTGTTTGAAATTCAAGCTTGTTTCTTCATCTCGGTTTTGCCTATATGAAGACTTGTGGTCAATGGCATTCCTATGGTGGGAACGGGAAGCAGCTTGATTTGCTTCAGAAAACTTTTCATGCTTGCCTCCAGTTGCTGATTAATGTTTGGTAAATGAACTCTTTTAGCTGAGGCAGTTTCTTTATAGTCTTGAAGATGACAGCGCATGGTAATTTACTATACATTGGAAAAATGGAACTGCGCAATCTCTGTGGAGCATTGTGGTTTGCACCTCCAATTATATCAACTGCACGCACTAGTAGTATGCCTATTCTGTTATCTGGGATGCTGATTCTGTACTAGTGGGGAAATTCAGTGTTGAGTACTGCCACGAATTTTCCATTTTTAACTTATGTCCATCAGTGACAATGCTTCCTCTAGTCTAGTTGAAGCCAATGGTTACTTTCCATGTTATTCTCCTATGCAGATCATTATTTGTCTTGAACTGAAATGTCCTTGCTGGTTAGACAAGTATGTCCAAGCACCTAGTATGTCTAATTCTGATGTTTGGCTGTTTGAACTGCTGTTTTTGTGCAGTCTCTAATGTGGGGTCCACTTCTCTAAATGCAGAATGGTGTGAATTCTATGGTACAAAACTTTCTGGAATATGTCATGGAGAATCGTCATGTTAACAAGGAACGAGCCTCTATCCTACAGGCTTTTCAGATGTCTCTGGTTCGTATTTTCTGCCTCATCTATCTTTTGTGTCGTGCTCTAGACTGATCATTTATTCGTCATTCCCTTAGATGATACCTAAGTGGGTTCACTATTAAAAGAACACTTATCCTAAGTTTCAACTGTTGCAGCCTAGTTTGTTTATGCTTAGTGACACAGATTTACATTACCCTAATTTTTCAAATTATTCTGTGGAAGACATTTCCAACTAATTTTATGGTTGGGATATTTAGGGCTTAATAGTGCAAGAGAAATTGCAGAACGATTTTTTCTTTTTTCGGGGCAACATTTTATTGAAATGCAGGCAGCTATGCATCCCACCTTTCCACACCCATCTTCAAGGAAGATGATTTACTCATTCTTCTTCTAGTCTTCTAGGGACATTTACGTGGGCTGAGAAACTCCTCTTTGCCACCCACACTTCCCTCTTCCCACCAAAAGATTGAGAGGGAAAATATCCTACAAGTTTAAGGGTGATGCTTCAGAATGATGAATTGGGTTCAGTATCCATGGATTGTAGATTTAGTTGCCATCTCTGGTTTGCCTTGAGTTCAGTTTGTTATCTTAACAATCCACTACCCGTGGTAGCATTAATTGGGCAACCCATTTCCTCTTTTTTAGGCAGGTTTTGCTGATTTATCAATCTCTTTTGTACGTTGCAGTACTAGAAGTTGAAAGAAAGGAATGCTCAGTTCATAGTCCTCATAGGCTTTAGTCCTGTAGTATTTTCTTATTACCCTTGCATATCTTCCATGAACTAATCAGCATGCCAAGATCATAACATTGTCAAATATCATCATATTAGCTAGTGTCTTAAATATTACTTGTTCTAATTTCCTAACAGTCTTACCTATCAGGCTGGTTATGAAGAAGACAGGCGCAGTTATTTATGAATGTTTGACAATTCCTTGGGTTTTTATGGAGTCATTTCCCTGAATGCCTTCTTTGGTTTAATTAGCTACTAAAGTGTGTAATGTTGATATGCATTGAAGGTCATGCAATTAGAAAGATTCGGTACCATGAGAGTTTGATTTTCTGATATCATAATTACTCAATGAAACAACTTGACGTGCATATTAAGTAGAAGCTTTCTTTACACAGTATTACTTTGCATGGTCTTTCTTTCTGCAATATCTGTTGATATACAGTTGTGAATCAGTTGGGGGTTAGGAATGTAAAGTAGAGACCCTTAGAGGATCGCTTTTGGTCTCATGGCATGAATTAGGGTGGCATTTGGTTCAAGGGTATGAGAATCAGGATTTGGAATCATGTCCAATTTTTATGTTTGGCGAATGGGTATGGGGTTTGAAATTTTGGAATGATTTCTAAAAACTTGGTAACTCTCATTCCCGAGTAAGTTGGGAGGTTTTGTCAAATCCTCCATCTGATTCCAAAATAAGTTTTATTAAACCTTTTTTTGGATCAATCACCTTCCCTTCTCTCCCCTCTGACCGACTCCTTCCTCCTCCCTTTCCTCTCCTCCCCCCCCCCCACCCCCAGTAAACCCATTCCTCTTCTCTCCTTCAAAAATTCCCCTCTTCTTACCTCCAGTATGCCCCTTTTCCCTCCGATTTCTCATCCTCCATCCACCTTTAGCATTGACCAGTCTTCCCTTCAACACACCACTTCTCACTTACTGTCAAGTCATCCCCAATCCTTACCCCAATTGACTTCTTCCTTCTCCTTGTGAAATCAAAGTGATGGCTCATAGCAACATTGAGTTGTGCCATTAGGTGGACAATATTTGGGGCTGCTGGAGATTAAATCTCGATGGAGGATGGAAATTGCTATTTGGTTCCTTGGATAATTTTTGGATTTTTCTACTCGTGTTCCAAGTTCCAACTATTGGCAAGGAGAAACGTAAAGACGAACTTGCCAAATCTTCTATTTGGGAGTTTATGCTGTTGATTGGTGATTGGAGAGTAAAAAACCAAAAAAGGCTCAAGATTGATATAAGCAGAGGAAACATACTGTGAAAAGAAAAAGAAAATATTAATTTTGAGTCCCATTCCAATGGATTTTGTACCAAGCACTAATAATTACAATGATCCCAGTCATATGTACCCATGCCGATTCTCTTTATATCATTCTGTTTCCAATTCCAATTCTGGAGCCTGAATTAAACACCCCCTAAGAAGATCCATGGCAGTATTCTGAAGATTGACATTAGTAAATTGAGTAGGTACTCCTCTCTATTCTTATCCATCACTTGCTTGGATTTGCTAACAGTCGAGCACTTCCATGGGTCTATAGATTCCCTCTGCTCTAAGTCTGTCTCGTTAAAATAAGTGGCTGTGTCATCTTATTGTAGCATTAAGCAATTTTATCCTAGCGCTTGTATACCAATGATTTGAGCCAATTTAATTAATTTTACAGCTGGACATATGCTGTTGATATTTACTGATTCAGCACAAAAGCTTGGTAGGCACAACAGCTTTGTAGAAAAGCTTAGATATTGAATGTCACCGAACTTATAATAGCAACTTGGAATAGGATGGGAGAATATGCTTGAGAAGGTGAAAACCGATTGGTAATTCTAGGAATCACTCCTAGGAATCTTTAGGCATCACACCTAAAGTTGGGATGTATCACACAACCCTAAGAAAGACGTTAAGTCTGCAGGAAAATTTTATTAATGACCAAAAAACTGACTTCTCTTTGTGGAGAAGTGGTTATTTATAGACCTTAGAACAAAGCTCATTCCAATCCTAATTAGGACTCCTAACTAGAATAGAATTCTAGTAGAAAGCTAGAAAGCAAGCTTTCTTATTCCCTATAACAACTAAACTACTAATTACCAAAAATAACTACTAAACAGAAAATTACCATAAACATAAAATTCCTGCAGCTAATTCAAATTACTAAAATACCCCTGCAGGCGAAAATCAGAAAATAAACTCCATAAAATTCAAACCAACTCCCAAGTTGGTTCCTTGTCATCAAAAGCATGCCAAATCAATGCTTGGGCATTCAACACATCCTTCCCACGTCTCCTATAAACCTTAGTGGATATTTGCCACTTATCTCTATCATTTACTGTTTGAGATTTTGATTGGAAGTGACATTTTTATGCTTGGGCACTTTGTGAAGACATTCTTTTGACCATAATGTGATATAGTTATTTATCATGGTATCATTACATAGAACTACTCTGAATGCACTTAGCATCTCATAGTCGGCCATCCAGTGGCTTCTGAACATGCAGAACTTTTGTGGAGAAGTAATCTCTTTTGCATGCTCAGCTGCAAGCATACAAATTTATTGAAGTTTAAAGAAGGCTGATGAGTGTCAATGTTTTTGCCTCTGGGAATGATTATAATAATATGATGTTGCATTACTTTATTTTCCAGTGTTGGATTGCAGCTTCAATCATGAAAGAAAAAATTGAACGAAGGGATTCTCTTAATCTAGCGAAACAGATATTGAATTTTCAATGCACCAAAGAAGAGACAGACATAGTTTATGATAAATTACGGCCATTGAAGAGCACATTTTTGCAGCTTTTAAGAAACAAGAATGGTTTAATGCCTTCAAAGAGTGTTGTATCAGCTTCAGAAGATGTTACAGAACAGTCACTAAAGGCAGGGGAGCCACCATCAGAGTTTTTTAAGCTGCAAAATGTGAAAGTTGAAGTTGAAGAGAGCTCATTTAATCTGGAACCTTCCCAGTGGGGAACAATAGATCAGTTAACAGTACATGATGTGGTTAGAAAGAAGTTCAAAAAGTTTCAGAAGAAACGTAAAGACATGTTAAAGCTTCATCAAAAGCAAGAGGAGGAAATTCAAAAGTTCCACAAAATGCGAGAGCAGACGAGGGTACAATTAGAGAATGAACACCGGCTGGAGTCAGCTTTCATACGCACAACATACAATCAAACTGCAATGGAGATGGATAAGCTTAAGATAGCAGACAGTGAATTTGAGAAGAAAATTCAAGAGCATGAATGTATCATGGAGATGCAACTTAAACAGCTTGAGGCAAGGCATGCAGCTGCA
The DNA here is from genome assembly GCF_036785885.1 of Coffea arabica. Taxonomy (NCBI): domain Eukaryota; kingdom Viridiplantae; phylum Streptophyta; class Magnoliopsida; order Gentianales; family Rubiaceae; genus Coffea; species Coffea arabica. The sequence goes on from NC_092311.1 coordinate 46,610,195, forward strand.
ATTGAAGAAGAGAGTAAAAGAGCTGCTGATTGGTTAGCCCAGATGAAGTCTGGCTTGAGCGAACAGAGAAATGTCAATGAGCAGCATATGCATGGATCTGAATATTGTGAAATGGGGTCTTCTGAGGGTTCTGGACGTATTACTTCGATGTGTCCTGAGAATGAGGTCCATCATTCTAGACCTGATTTGGGAGAACAAAGTCCAGATAGAATAGTGCATGTAAGTCGAGGTAGTATTGTGATAGTGTCTCACATACCAGTGACTGCAGCAGATGATGCTACTGGCTATAGTACACAATCTAAAACAGTACCCATTGCAGTGAATTCAGTCTCAGATGAGGCATTAGAGATTGTGGCAGCTGAAGCATCATCTGTTACCAGAGTTGACCAGTCCAAAGAATCAAGTCGCACCTCTAACTTTACTCCTGAGGTTAACGCAAAGCATGCAGGTTCTTGTAGTGTTCCTGATGAAACATCACCTGTTTTGCTGCATCCAACTTCTGAAAAGGCATCAGAGACTATACCAGTTGGCACATCATCTTTTATCAGATTTGATCAGCCCAAAACAGCAGAATATTTATCTCAGACATCCCAGGAGATTACTCCTAATTGTTCCTCTAATGGAGCTGAGGAGATCGTTTGCATTAATCTAGCTACTTATAATGGGCAAAATACTCGTGAAATTTCATCAAGTGGTCAAGATTATGAGATACCTTCAGGGCTGCCTAGGACAGCTGGATCTGAAATTGGGAATGCCTGCACTTCAGAAATGGGTGCTCTTCTCGAGTTTAATACAGAAAATGGTACAGGAAATTCAATAGGTTCTGATGTCAGGGGGAACCAGGAAGGTCGGACTCATAACTCCATTTGCGGAACTGCTCTCTCTGGACAAATGCAATCAGTAGATCTAATTATGGTGCAAACATTTCCTCCTCCAGAATCGCCTACACAATGTGTACGTAACAATTTCTCTAGCCAAACCCTCTCAATTTTTTTCTTTTTAACAAAATCCATTGCAGCATTGGAGGTGCAATGAAAGATGTTTTCCTCAATCAATTTTGTATAGGTGTATTTAATATTCATGATTGATTTTAATTGATTTTTATTACATGGATTAGTTTTGATTTATAACAGCCAACAGTTTTCACAGTTAAAATATTAGTCACCTATTTGAAAATAGATTTAGTACTTAAAGTATGTTTTACAGGAAAGTGAGATTTGTTGCAGTGTTCAAGTTAATTGAAGAAGATGTGGTTTGCAACTTTTGGTTGTAGAGTGCACTTAGATTGACAGTTTATGTTATTTTATAGTTAAAAATCATTCAGTCTTGAGTATTCTGAATGTTATGTTGGCAATTGTCAAAGAAGGGAAGTTGAAAGTCTATTTTGGAACCGGATGAGTAAGTAGTGTCATTGAATGTGAATTAGTTCGTCTCTGCTTTCAATGACTTTTTGGACTGGATGAGTTACTAGTTTCATTTTATGTGAATTAGTTCATCTCTCCTTTTACTGACTTTTTGGAAATGGATGAGTAACTAGTGTCATTTTATGTGAATTAGTTGATCTCTCCTTTTACTTTCTGCTACATTTAAATTTCTCTGTCTTATGTTCTTTGTTAGGTTGAGATTTGTTGACATTATCACAGTTAAGCTGATGTATGTATCATAGATTAATAAGTATTCGACAATTGAAATATGGGCCTTTGTCATTTGTCCGGTTGTCTAGTGTTTTCAGTGCTGTCAAGAAGGTAGTTCAAATGTGGTCTAATATGGATATTATTATTGGGAGAATGTTAAAGTTAGATATTAAATTGTTAGGTGATGCATGATGAAATTCCTAATATGGATTCAGCTTATATGCAGATTGAAGACTTGCCAATTGCAGGAGATCTGAACACAGCAGTGGGATTGGTAAGCTCTACACCGCTTGAAGCTGGATTAAACATTCAGTTAGATTGTGATGCACAATTAGCTGCAACTAGTGAGCCGTTGCAGCTGGCTTCCAGTTCTTCATCTCCTGAACAAAGTCAACCTGCTGCTGAAGCCGTTCACCAAGTTCCAATTGAAGGGAGTAATCCTCTACAGAACTCTGATGCTTCTCCCCAATTCTTTGAGCGGTCGGCGAATCTCTCTCATGAAGCTGTTTTGCTGGCTGGGGAAAACTTGGTGCAGCTGGTTTCTGAATGTTCACCTTCCATCTGCAGTCAATCTACTGCTGCTAATGCTGTTGGCCAAGCTCATACTGAGACTTCTGAGGCTTGTATTGGAGAGAACTTGGTGCACCCAGCTTCTGATTTTTCTTCACGTGTCTGCAGTCAACCTGCTACTGCAGAAGCTGTTCAGCAAAGTCATGTTGAAGGGAGCAACTCTAGACAGACCTCTGACACTTCAACCCAATTAGTTGAGGAATCACTGGAGCTTTCTCACCAAGCTCTTTCTCAGGATGGAGAAAACTTGGTGCAGCTGGCTTCCCACCATTCATCTCCTGTTCGTAGTCAACCAGCTTTTGCTGAAGCTGCTTACCAAAATAATGTCGATGGGAGCAACTCTGTGCAGACCTCTGAGGCTTTGACAGTGGATCGCTTGGTGCAGCTGGCTTCTAATCTTTCATCTCCTGTCTGCAGGCTGCCTCCTATAGCTGAAGCTGTTCATGAAGGTCAAATCGAAGGGAGAAACTCACTGCAGGGCTCTATCCAATTGGTTGACACATCTGCTGAGCTCTCACTTGATAATGTTCCCCAGAACTGTGAAAACTTGATCCATCCCGCTTCCAATAGTTTTACTCCTCTGTATAGTCAACCTACCATGGCTGCATCTGTTGATCAAGGCCATATTGAGAGGGCCAACTCGCTGCGGATCTCTGAGGCTTCCAATCTTTCATCTCCTGTCTGCAGGCAGCCTACTATAACTGAAGCTGTTCACCAAGGTCAAATTGCAGGGAGCAATGCACTGCAGACCTCTGAGGCCTCTATCCAATTGGTTGACAGGTGTGCAGAGCATTCACGTGATGATGTTCCCCAGAGCAGCGAGAACTTTGTCCATTTTGTTTCCAATTGTTCATCTCCTCCTGTGTGTAGTCTTCCTTCTGCAGCTGAATCTGTTGATCAAGGCCATATTGAGACGGGCAACTCGTTACAGACCTCTGAGGCTTCTTCCCCTGTGGTTGAAGGGTCAGTGCTGCTTTCTCAGCTAGCTGTTTCTCTGAATGGGGAAAACTTGGTGCCACCTCCTTCAACTGAAGGCAGATCAGGCTTAAATTTACAGACAATCAATGGAACTAATCATGACTGCAGTGCGGAGCTGTCTGTGGTGTCCCACAATAGCGTGGTTCCAACTCAAGTGGTTGACAATGCAGCTGAACTCATTAACCAAGCTCTACAACAATCCAGGCCTAACGTGGCCGTAGCTGAAGGATCAGCTCACCTTTCAGTACGTCAACCGCACCATGTAGCTTCTTCGAATCTACCTCTACCTCTTCAGGTTGACCCACTTCAAAATGAATTGGAGAGGATACGTAAAGAAGTGGAACAAACTACTACACTTCATGATAGCACGGTAAAGTTTAAGCTTGCTTCTTGGTTACTGCACGTGTAGAGCAAAATCTTTTTCATGACACAGCTTTTTTGGCATTCAACAGAAGCTGCGGTTTCAATCTGAATGTGAAAAGGAAATAGAGGAAATGATTGCTCAAATTCGTAGCAAATATGAAGCAAAACATAGAGATGCTGAGACAGCATTTCTGTTGAAAAAGACTGAACTGGATACAAACCAGAAGAAGGTTCTTATGAACAAGATATTAGCTGAAGCTTTTCGCTCTAAATGCTTGGATCTTAAGCCTTCTGCGGTTTTATCGATGCCGCAAGGTACTGAGCTTTTGGCATGTCTTGATATGTGTGAAATGTTACAGCCCGTGTTTTATGTGTGGGGGTTAATACAGTATTAAGCACTTAATTCAACCATTGTAAAGTTGGCATTCTTGTTTGGCATTTAGATCTTGCATTGGCACTTTATGTTTGCAATGCTAATGTATCATAATTTTGTACTAATGTATGGTTAATTGCTCTGGAGTCAAAATGTTCTTTAGAGTATTAGAAACTTTGGACTAATCCTTCAAGCTGCTTGATGCTCCTCCTGCCTGACCGAGGAAGACACTTCTCAAGTAGAAAATTAAAAAAATTGCTGATTCAATATCTAAACTGCTGATCTTCAAGTGTATTTGCGGTCAAATTTATTCCTTGATCTAAGTTTGTAACACTTGACTCTTTTAAGCTTAAAGTCAAGGATATGCCACTGAACGTTAATTTTGCTGCATTGACTGAATTACTTTTATCTTCTTTTGTAATAAGAACTTTTCTATGTGGCATATCCTCTTATTATTTGGTAAAGTATTTGAGTGTGATTTTCCAAGACAAACTGATTTGGAACTTTTCAAAGATGAAAAATGCCACTAGTGCTGGACCTTTATCTGAACTATTAATTGGGCTTTTCTTTTCGGGGATTTTTTTTTTCTATTTTTAGAAATTTTGAGATCTAAATTTAGTACATGTTCTTTTCCGCAGGTGCTCCTGTCAGTTTCATTCAGCGGGTGAATCAGTTATCCTTGCAGCCTACAGGGAGACATCCCTTTGTTGCTACCTTGTCTCCTGCTGGCCTACCTTCTGTGAGTCAACAGACTGCAATGCCACCTGTACAATCTCTTCATCGTTCTTCAGGACTTTTTCCAAGTGTTCCTGCAAGACCTCCCCAAATCAGTGCCATTACCCCTTCTACTGGTGGTGTTCGAGTTAGTGGAGAGAAACGTGCGCCAGCCCCACATCTTCAACCTTTCAGACCACCTGGTTGCACGTCTGCCGCTGCTAGTAGCTCGTGCATTCCCGGCAATATTCCCAATCAACAGGTGCCAATCAACTTGCCTGCAAGATCTGTGTCACTTCCCCCTGTTCCAAATCAACAACCACTGCCATTGCCTTCACAATTCTTGCTGCAACAAAACCCCTCACCCCCAACCCAACCAACAGCTGCACTGCAACCGAGCAGGATCAGTCAAGCTGTTTCTAGTAGTAGGCCTTCTCAACCTGAAAGTGGAGTGCAGCCAGGTTGTTATAACCCCAGTCAATCTGCGGTGGAGTTGCTCATGGATATTGATAATCAAGCTGGTGGCCACCTGCCTACTATATTGCAGCACTTAGCTGGCTCTGGTTTAAATACGAGCATGCTAGATCCATCAGTCACCAGAGCACCGGGTAATGTGGACCGTAGCCTAAAACTTCCAGCTGTAGCTTCTGATGTTGTTTGCTTGTCTGATGATGAAGACTGACCAATGTAAAACGCATGTATTGTTGCCCACTGGCAAATGCACATCTTTTGCCAAGTAACCTGTCTAGTGTGTTTTCAGTGGGACGTTTGATCATGTCCCTCTATAAAATGGAATGGAAGTTGGGGTACATGTTCAGCTGACAGCTTTCCATAAGAGCTCTCACTAATCCTGTTAGTTTACAAATGACAGTTGCATATGACTTGTTAACAGCTAATAAACGATTTGCCAACAGTATGTTTTGAGATCTAAAGGCATGCGAAGGAAGCTTATTCGTTAATTCAGTCATTTGGGATGGAGCAACTCTATATTTTAAGGTCCCTGTATATATTCCTCTGTTGTTTAAATGGGTAGCGTTCAGTCCACCTTAAGATTGACTTTTTCCATGTATCCTGAGGTATACATATGTGTAGACGGAGTACATTTTTTTTCTTTGTTTGCAAGTTCGTCTCATACTCAGCATGAATGAATCCATTCCTCTTCATCGGGGGTTGTACGATTTCCAATCCTCTTCACCTGAATAGAATTTTCAGTTACTGTCATTCATCGAATCAAACTCTCGACTCTCGTAGCGTGCTGCAGCCTTCGGAATCATAATCAAACACGAATAAGTTGCAATTTCTGGTTTTCTAGCATTAAATTTGTTGATCCCTGATGCTTGACTAGATTCAAACCTTTTTTGGTGGTATCAATATCCCCCAAAGATGTATGATGGCTGCTTCAAACTCTAATGCAGGAAAGCCGCTTCAAACAGCTTTCCATGGAAGTCGCTGGCTACGATTAAAAGTTGGATGCATGTAAAAGAAAATGTAGCTATTTATCTTCTTTAGTGGATTTAAGGACATTTCCTGAAATAAGTGTGTCACAACTGCAAAGTGCCTGTACTGTTGTTACCCCAAATTGTGACCAGCGCACGGGAAGAAGTGTAGAGGCCTATGGGAATTAGACTTGGTGTAGGGAACTGCTGTAGGTCCTTATAGTGATAGTATCTGTTAGATTTGGGCCAGTGACCAAATGTGCCTTGGCAATATAGCAATTCTTTTTTGTGCATAAAGAGAATTGGATGATCGGGTAGATAACATGGAGGAAATTGGAGGTGCGAATGGATATTAGCGTTTCAGCGGCCTCCTCGCTCAGTGACTTGTTGGTTAGGATGTAATTCATGACGCGGGTTTACTTGTTTAATGCCCATTTAGTCCTCAACCCCTCACAAGGAAGGGTATTGGAGGGGGGGGGGGGGGGGATGGAGGGGAACGGTGATAATTGAAGTTTTACGGCAGTAGGATGCATTCTAAGTTTTTTTATTAGAAGTTTGATAAGGTATGAACCAATTTTTTTTTTTTTTTCCAAAAAGTTGGTTTAGTGGTTAAGTAGTTATTCCACAACCCTAAGCTGGTATTTAGGATTGCACGAATCAAGAGCGCTCATAAGGCATCTCGGTTAAAGCTCGAGTTGATCAAGTGCGTAACTCAATTTGTTAGCTCGTGGAAGTTAATCATGTATGGAAATAGGATGTTAGTCAAAACAATAATATATGATGATTAAAATCCTCACAAAATCTAAGAAATTCCAACAAATTACAATAATTTATCTGTACATCAATCACGAGAGACAAAAAGGTAGAAAAAAACAATAGATGGGAGTAAGAGTAGATGGTGACAATTGACAAAAAAAAAATATAGAGAAAAACAGTTTGCTACTACAGTAAAACAAAATATTCCTTAAGGAAGCCTGCTCTTCTGTCGGTCTTCACCGAGTACAACAGCTAAAATCTGCTCAATGTGCCGTGGAGTGGCATCTAACACAAGGGTAGCGGAGCACCATTCCAATCTTTGAGACACTCGAGCAATGGATCGACCATCTTACCATCACAAATTGCGGAGAAAACCTTATCAAATTCCTCTCCAGGTGACTTTGCCTTTTCTCCTGTCAAGAATCCAGTCGCCAAATCTTCCCTCACAAATTTGTATAAAGGGTAAGACCTGCATTTCTTGATCCTATTTGGGACTGCAGGATTACCACTTTCACATGCATTTCTTGCACTTTCAACTTCTATTGGCAAAAGGGTCTTCAGCTCTTCTTCAAAAGCTCCAACTTTGAGGAAAATCGAAGTGTTCGGATTTAGGTCATCATTGTTGATCAGGGCATGATCAACAAGGACTTGCCTTAGCTTTTGCATCAGTGGATAAGTTGCACTGCAAGGATCATCTATATATGTAAACACGTATTCACGCTCAACCACTTTAAGTAAATCTTTTTCACAGAATCTTGAAGGATGAAGCTCCCCATTGATGCCTGTGGTCAGAACCTTTTTAGCCACTTGGTGAACTGTGTTCTTGACAGCGTTTTTCAAATTTTCCTCCAAATGCCTCAGATCAATTGCCTGACAAAGTGCCACTAGGTAAGTTGAAGACATCAGTTTCAAGATATCTACTGCTTCAGCTGCTTTTCTAGAAGAAATCAATCCTAAAGAGTTAACATCCTGATTGTGTTGCTCGGCACTCTGTACATGATTTGTGACAGGGTTGGCCAAAAATTGAAGCTCAGAACAATAGGCGGCCATTGCAATTTCGGCCCCTTTGAACCCGTAATCCAAGCTAGGATTTCTTCCTCCAGATAGATTAGAAGGCAAGCCATTATTGTAGAAATCATTGACGAGCTCAGAAAATTGAGCAAACATGAGTTTCCCTATGGACGCTATAGCTAATCTGGTGTTGTCCATTGACACACCAATGGGAGTCCCCTGAAAATTCCCTCCATGCAAGGCTTTGTTTCTCGACACGTCAATCAAAGGGTTGTCATTGACAGAATTGATCTCCCGTTCAATCGATTTTGTCGATGATCTAATAACTTCAATTTGAGGTCCTAGCCACTGTGGTGAAGTACGCAGTGCATATCTATCCTGTTTAGGCTTCTGGAGGGGATCCGTTTCATGCAAAACCTTTGCTGCCTTGACATAGGAACTGCCATCTAAAATGTGTTCCATTATGGCTGCGGCTTCTATCTGACCAGGGTGGTGCTTCAGTTTATGCATCAAATGATCAATGAACTCCGGTTTCCCGTGCATAACTTCAGCAAAAATTGCTGATAAAACTTCAGATAAGATTACCAATAAATTTGCCTCAAACAGAACCATGGAGGCCAAACCCGACCCTACAGCTGTGCCATTAACCAGTGCTAGACCCTCCTTAGGCTGCAACTCAAAGAACCCGCAATTTATCCCAGCAATCTGAAATGCCTCCGTGGCATCAAGGGACCGACCATTAGGCCCAACACACCTAGAATTAGGACGGCCAGTCAACAGTCCTGCAATGTATGACAAAGGAACTAAATCGCCAGAGGCAGTGATCGTGCCGCGGAGAGGCAAACATGGAGTGACGTTGTGATTGAGAAGCCTTGTTAGAGCTTCTAATATCTCAAATCTGATCCCTGAATACCCCTGTAGAAGGGTGTTGATCCTTACTAGCATTGCAGCCCTTGTTGCAGAATGTGGCAACGTGTGACCTGACTCTGCTCCATTTCCAAAAATTCCAGCATTCAAGAACCTGATTTTTCAACAGCATTGGGTCAAATAGTTTCTTTTTCAGTGGTTTTACAAAATTGATTTACACTAATTAACATATTAGTAATTTATAACATTCATAAGTATTTCACGCTATAATGTCCAAGAGCATGGTATTTTTTCATGACATTAATGATAGGGTGGGCAACAATTCTGCCCTGACATTTAATTTTCAGTGATCGGCCATGTTGGCTCTTCATAACTATGGTCCAATCAACACAGAATCCATGCCCTCAGGGATGGGATAAAGGTCAATCAGTTAACTACTGGGGTCGGCATAAAACACAATTGACAGCTTACTATCACAAGTAAACCATTTTCATACAAAATGCAAAAAAAAAAAAAAAAAATGCTTTTAAGTAAAAGTGTGGGTTTTCAATTTTATTTAGGCAACAAAATCGGCAAGGAGCTTCCAATAGTAGGCTATATTATGGGCTATCTCGCCTACTACTTTTAGTTGTTTTTTCAACAGAAGGTAGTGTCCCAATTTAGCCAAGTACTCCTAGGCCCTAGCTTGCAAAGCAGCCCTGCTCAAGGATACAAGCTTGATAATTAATCCTTGCTGGGGGCCGGGCGATGTCGCCTACAGTCAAAGTGGGGTTAGGTAGAAGATAGTACGTAGTAGTTTTACACTGCTTCCTTTATGTTGGCAGGCTCTTGGTATTAGACTGAAAGGCAGAATTAATTCTCCACTTATTCCTCTGTCCTTTAAGTGACATTTTAAGTTTTCACTTCCCACCTCGTGCGATTACAAGAAAACGAAAATTGTTTTCTCTACTATCTAACTGTACTAGCAATAAATTTTTTTTCTTCTATATTCCATCTTTTTGTTTTTTTTCCCAATGAACTGTATTAAAAAGACTCCTAGCAAAAAAATAAAATAAAATAAAATAGACAATGCACCTAACTTATTCATTTTTGACAAAAAGTTCTCCCTTTTTTCGAGACAGAAAAAAATTCTATATTCTATATCTGGGGAATCTGAAAGGTACGGAACCGCTACAAGACTGATGAAATTTCCAAGAAATGTTGGACAAGAATGCAAGTCAAAAGATATTCAAGCAGAACTTTAAAGCTCTCCCAGCTGGGCCAACCAACCACTCTAGACAACAAGTTCTCATTATTAGTTAAGCAACGTACCTAACAATTTGGTCCATAAAGAGTAAAGACCCTACTTTACACTTAAAAAAAGCTAAAATCGATGTAATGACATAGTAAGAGGGAAGAAATCAGGAAAGATTCTTTTACTCTTTGTCCCATCCTCTTAATTATTTACCCCTCATCAACCAAAACCAAAGCAAGAGCCAGTGAAACACTAGCTAATACACACACTTAATATATAATTAATCTAACCTGATCAGCTCAGTCTGCAAAGCAGTTCCCTGTTTTGTTCTCCTGTGAGAAGTGGCGCCAAATCCAGTTGTGACCCCATAACTGTCTGTACCATTGCTCATGCTCTCCACCACCCACTCACTGCTGGCCTTCACACCAGCCTTGGCCGACTCACACAGCTCCACCACCGTCCCACCACCACCACCACCTGCATGCACGGCGGCCACCGCTGCCACCTGGGCTACCGTCAACGTTTCACCACCTAGCTTCACTAGTGGCTTCCGATATTCGCGTACCATTTTCTTCACTTCATCCAAATGGCTCCCCTTCAATGACTCCGCCGCCGCGTTCCAATTCAAGGGATCATCTTGGACGCAGAAGCGATTGGAATGATGGACATTTCCATTTTCATGTACGTGCTCCATATACTTTTTTTTCCCTGGGTGAACAAATAAATTTTTCTTTTTTTTTGGGGTCACGGGCAAGAAAGCAAATGTTACACTTACAAATGTTGGGTACGAGACTCTTTTTTTTTCCCCTTAAAAGAAAAGGCCGCACAGAAACAGAAAGCAAGAAAGAAAGTGGAGTGGCTTTCTGTTCTGTTCTGTGCCAAGACTAGAAATGGATGATGTTTAGGAAGAAAGGAAAAAATCAATGGAAGGAATAAGGGTATGGAGAGTTGGTTCAACTGTAAATTGGCATTCTTTAAATAAAGGGTGCGACTCAAAGAGTGTTGGGTGGCAAGATTGGGTGGTTAGCTGAGAATTTATTTGGGCCGAAGGATCATCATGTGATCTGACGGATAAAATGTGTGACACGTAGGCCCAGGGGCTCAGGTGCAAATGTGAGCTGCGTGGAACTTGGATTTTACCCGTCAAGATTTATGGGTTGGTGGGTGGCCCCCGTGGTTGTTGACTATGCAATTAATAGGTATAATAATATGGATTAATCTTTCGACAATATATACAGTATTAACATTGAAATGAATCACAACTATGTAAAATTTTGAATTTAAAATTTAATTTTTATACATGTCATAAATTCAACGGTGATAGTGTATACACTGTCAGTATAGTAAAGATTTATTCTAATAATATACCTCACAAAGTATGCTACTATATACAATTTAAATAAATTTTTTTCTTTCCTAAAAAGTGCCTCAAATGTTTTTGTTTACACTAGGCACCTTTTGATCCATAAATAAAATAAAATATCTCCTGTCTACGAATTTTCGTTCCAACCACCGGTTCTTCATGGCTCCCGGTCCTAATTTTGTTATTCCAATATATAATTCTAGAAACCGCTTCCACCGCCCCGCCCTGTTTCCTCCGCAGAGGCATCCATGTGACTAATAAAAATTTGTTATATAATTTTATTATAGTTAAATTTTAGTAAATAATCAAATGCTAAAATATGAATTCATCACAAAGTTCTTATCCATTGTAATTTTATAATTGAAATTTATAAAAACATTCAAATAAAAATTATTTGAATACAATCCAACATAACGAAACAAATACAACTAAAACAGTCAATTTTCACTTTTGATACAAATACAATCACTAAATCATTATTGTTTTTTTTTTGAGAAAAAAGTGTTATTGTATCAAGTATAATTAGAAATTTAGTATAAATGTATTAGTAAATTTATTATAACTAATTAATAATTTATATTAGTAGACATATATAATTATTAGTATAATTGATAATATCAATTATATTACATATACTAATATATAATATATAATACATATAACTAATAATATTATTATTATAAATTTGTAATTAATTAAATTAAATATTATATATATAATTATATACATATATGTGTATTTTTTAATTTTTTTTTTAACGGGTGGCGGGGCAGGGGATGGGGCATACTCCCCCGCCCTGCCCCGCTTCCCGCGGGCACCGGTCCCAATTGTCATCCCTACCCTTTGGATTGCAATTTTTCGTAGAGAAATTTTTATAGTTTCTGCAAACGCATTTTCGAATCGCCTCATTATATCAAATCGGTACGGTATGTATATGTTTTTTAAAACTTCTAAAAATAGCAATTCAAATGGGAATATTTTTATATTTTGACTAAGTGAGAAAAGGAAAATTTGCCACGATTCATGCGTTCTTATATTACACTTTCTCAAGATAATTAGGACCCATCTATTCTCAATTTGTATGTACGTTATATGAAGTCAAATTAGAATTTTATGATGACAGATTAATTTAAGTGGAAATCGTGCGCCCACGGCCGCCGTGGGTTGGTTTTGCGTTAAGCTCATAGTGGCAGCACGAATGGTGTGTGCGTCAATGAATCTTGAATATGTAGACGTAACCAAAGAATCTGCCATTTACTCGAGGCATCTCGTCTAGTCTATTCTGACAAAGACATCAAAAATTGTCGATCAAAAATACCCACGTGATAGTCGTACTCGAAAATTTGTAATTGTCCACCTTTTCTTTGGTGACTACAATGTACATGAAATATTTCCAATTCTTGATTCATAAAAGTTTAAAACGCATCCTTCATTGAAAGTTTCCGTGCCCACATCGTGTTTCATGCATTTCTGTTTAGGCAGCCTTATGTTATGATTTGGCTCTTACTATACTTTTATGCGTAGCAGTACCTCTTTTCAATTGCCCACAACGTACTAAAGTAAAATGGAGTAATAATAATAATAATTACGTAAAATGTGTTGAATTCCTAACCATAAGTACAAGGCTAAATATGGATTTCGACCGATAAATTTTCATTTTTCATCAATTTTGTTCAGTATCGATTTCAATTTTTCATTGTCCATGTTTCACTTTTCATTGTCGATTTCAATTGGTCTCTCAAGTGTAAAATTCATCACATCTTTCTACCTCTTATTCCAATATCAGCACAATTGATTAGATGTATCATTGAGGTAATCCTATATGAAAAGAATTAATGATATAATATACCTGAAAAGATGAAACCAAAAAAAAAAAAGGTCGAGTTTAGAAAACTATTGACAAAATCCAAACAAGTGCAAAAAATTAGAGTAGGCTGGCTACCTAACTACATGGGATGCACCAGAGCAAATTGGGAGTTAAGTCAACGTTATCTCCGGTATTAGAAAGAAAAAAAAGATATTTGATAGCTGATGACTTGCAATTAGATTTGTCCCCAATTAGATTTGCTGCTATCTGGTAATAAGAGTGGTAAGACTCCCATTCCAAAAGGGCCAAAACATCTTTATCAGAATAATTTTTTCTTTTTTTTTTTTATAAAAATGAGTCTACATCATATTTGTCTCAAGGTAGCCGGGATCGATGTAGTCATATTTGGGTTACTTATTGGGATAATTTCAGAAACCTCCCTTGAGGTTTTCCACAGTCTCACTCCCCTTTCCTGAGATTTCCAAAATATAAGAGACCTCCCCTAGAAGTAAGTAGCTAGTATTAAATCCGACCCAATTCAAAAATACAAACAATAAAAAAATTTGGGAGCTAGAGAGAGAGAACAACCTGATACCACAAATGCCCTTCAGCCTTGCATTAGTGAGAAAATTTCATATGAGCAGTATCTAGGCAATTTAACAAGAATGAAATTTTAGAGGAGGTTTTTGAAATGGAAAATCAGTTAAGCATAATCTGCCATACACAAACAACATCTATACCAACATAAGCTACGAAAGAATAAAAAATTTTCTGTACAAAATTCTTAGAGACTTAACAGAAGATGTGGTTTAAAGAACTCTTGAATCCTCTGCAATAAAAGTGAAAATCTTCACATATGGCTTAAAAACCTCTACTTTTCTTGCTCTAGTTGAAGTGATCTCTTGCTCTTGCAATTTTAGGGCGCCTGAATTTAGTGCCCTTTTTCTCATGGCATTTTAGATATTATTTGCACTTCTAAATTATCGTTAATTCAATTAACCATATTTATAACTAATTTAAATAAATTTGTCCAAATAATTGTGAAATATCTAATAAGTTGTGCCGGTATTTAAGTCATTTTGCCCATGATGATGTAAGCAGTGAGACCCAATATTATACCAAGGGAGACCTTTGATATTTTGAAAACCTCATGTGGGAAGGGGAGAGAGACTGTCAGAAACCTCCTATTACTTATTTCATTCTAGATTAGGCGGTGCAAGAAATTGATCGAGTTAAAAGGTATAAAATTTCTCCATCTAATTAAGCAATTTTGAAACCATTGGACCTCGGTCCAATGATCAGGGAGAATATTTTTAAACCTCTTCCATGCATTAGGTTGAAGTTCAAACCTTGCCTAGTGCATCACACAAGAAGTGTAATTTTTTTGTTCTTAAAAAATTTAGAAATTGCAGTGAATCTTTTTACCATCTCTGCATCATGGAGTGGGAATAGATTAGATAGTTATGGTTGTAGAAAAAAATTAAGCAATTATGAGAATTTAATAAAGCTTTTTACAGTCTCTGCACCATCCAGCTTGCACATGTGAAATGATATCAACCAACCAACCAACCTGGAAGTTCCGGGCATTTGAGACTTGTGTTTCCCACTTGCCCGGAATTGTGTTTTAATTGTACACTGCTTGGTCCCCTTTTATGCTCTAGAATTTAAGCACCTTATCACCTTTCACAGTGAAAATGCATCATCCTTCACAATAACGTCGTTGTTCTTTCTTTCCATTTTCCCCCCTGATGTGAATATGTAAAAATTAGTTTCAAAGAACAGAGATGTTTTGGAGTGCTACCATGCACTTACTGTAAGCTTAAAAGCATGTCTTTTCTTTTTTCAACTTTATTTTCTGGGGTGTCATATCAAATTCTAGGAGAATGAGTAAGAATTGGAATTTGGCCCAAGATAAGCTGTGAGCCTTAACATGTTGTCTTGGAAAAGGCAGACCCTTCTTTTTTTTTTTTTTAATATGCAAAGCAGACACTTCTTTGAATTCTTTTTAGGATTTTTTATATACTTTGTCCCATACAATATAAATATTATTTTAATTTAAAATATAAACTCACACATAGCACAAGTCAGAATATTAGTTTAAACAAATCCTTGAGATGTGTTTAGGAGTAGTTTTACTCTCTCTTTGGGCCAGAAGTATACATTTCTCTCAAGCTAATTTTGCCTTACTCGTGATTGGTTGCTAGCACGAAGTGTTTTACCAAAAAAAAAAAATGTGTTGAAACATTTGAAAAGACAGCTACTTTTTCTTTTATAGGTGTTTGTTTGGTAGGAAAGTTACAAAAAAAAAAAAAGGCTTACGAGCACCTTTTATACGCGTTTGTTTGGTAGGAAATTGACTTTCGTTTTGACACAGCCTTACTTTCCAATATAACTTTTTCTAGATGCACTCTTGCAGATATTCCTTAGTCTTTTTCCATGTCGAGTTCGTCCTTCTTCATCATTCGCAATTAACATAACTTTCATTAAAACGAGACTGTATAATTGCCATGAACAAGCATTCTCTTACAGATTAGTTGATGTTTTCTGGCTGATTAAAAAAATGCTCTTAACTTTCATAAAACCGAGATTATGCTTTTGATCTTTTCTATGGATGAACCACTAATAATGATCCTTTTTGTGCAATATCTATATGGTTTTTAGTTATCTTTTAGACAGCAAAAAGTTGGCTTTTTAGACTTTTTTTTTTCTTTTTAGACAGAAATACTAATTAGCTTAGAGATCTAAGAGAAATATTTTCCAGAACTCTAAAAAGAAGGCAGAGAAAAACCATCACACGAAAAAGATAGGTTTGTTTGCTCCTGGCTTATGCCTATAGAAAGTTTTAGTTTGAGGGATAATTTCAGAAATCTCTCTCGAGGTTTTCGATTTTCTTACCTAGTCCCTCTTAATTTTGAGTATTGCACTTAACTCCTTTGTTACTTTGAAATGATCATACTAGCCCCCACTCAAGACTCGATTCACCTACCAAATAAGAGGACCTAATAAATTAAAGAAAAAGGAAACAAAATACAAGTCACCTTCTTTTCAAGCTTTTTTCTTTTCTTTTTTTTTTTCTTTTTGCCTTGTTATAATGATCCTGGATGTACTTCGAGCCATTCAATGTCCTTCTTTAATATTCTTTTCTAATTAATGAAGAAGTTAATTCTTGCCCAAAAAAAGGAAAAAGTCTATGTCGGTCCTTCAGTTATTATTTATTTATTTATTTATTGCTGTCTGACTGGTGGTTTGTGATTACTTGTCGTAGCAAAGATGGCAGTAGTAACGCCGTGGCATTAGTGGCAGTACCTTTTTTTTTTTTTTTTGAGTGCATAGTAGTGGGAAAGGGATGTGGAAGGGTCCAACAAACTATTGAAAATTCGCAACTAAACTATTTCTGAAAATGTTCAAGAAAATCTTGAACGAGAAATGCAGGCAAGGGATTTCAAACCCCTTACCTACACACAACACAAGAAGGGACTTTTGTCCATCTCCAGCTTCGTTTCTAGTGGTAGTACTGGTTTGTAACACTTAAACGAAAGGCATTACAGTTGTTTCTTTTCTTCTTCTCTTTTTCTATTTATTTTCTTTTAAGCAAAAAGGTAGCTTGTGATTTTCATTCAAAATTTGTAATGTTTGTTATATTTTGTTATCCAAATAATAAACACAAGAGAGGTAAGTGTAATATTCAAAATAAGAGTGATACAAAGTGAAGTTGTCATAGACTCGGGAGGTTTAAGAAGTTATCCGAAAGTTTTAGCCCCTACTCCTCCTCAAGAATTTTTTTCATTTGCATAACGCACTTAGTTATCCTTAACGCATTTTACTCAGTATTAAATTATGGATATTTATGAGTTCATCCCACTACTACAAAATTTTGGCTGCACCAACAAGATACATTCAAGCCTGTTGAAGGAAGATTTGAAAAGCGTACAAAAAGAAACACGAAACTCTTGGGATATATAATCAACATACGCTTTCTCAACGTTGTTCTTCTTCTTTTACAACTCATAAAAGCAGGAGACTTGAATAAATAAAAACCTTCTCAGGCCAGTTCATATATTCGTCTGTGTTATAACTGAGCAGCCACTTTTTTTCTGGTAGGAATTTGATCCGCATTTAAGAAAAAGTTGATGCCCCCCTCCTGCGTCACATTTGTGAAGTTATTGTTCGTCTTTCTCATTAATGAAGTGGAGAAGAGGAGAGCGAAATGAACCAGAGGTAGAGAGACAGACACATAGGAGGAAATGCATGGTTCTAGGTTCTCTCTCTCTCTCTTTTCTCGTATTCAAGTCTTCATAGACTGATAAGCTATTGCACTCGTCTTTCAAGTGGCTATCGGACGAGTGTGCAGTGCACTCGTCTGGATCGATAGGTGGTTCAGTTCTCTTCGATTTTTCCTGACCTCTTCGATTCCCCTTGACCCATAATATAGAATAGAATAGAATAAATATAGGGTTTATCGTTCCAGGCAAAAAAAAAATATATATATATAAGCTATTGCACTCTTGCGCCAGTACTCTATCGATATCCAAAAATGTGGATAAAGTTTAATCGGTATCACACTATGTTTCTCTCCAGTTTCCATGTGTAACTCCAAACAATTCAAGGTCCACACGAACAGTTCCGATTCGAACATAATAATATTGTACTTGTTCTGTAATTTGATGTATAATAATAATAATTTTTTGTTGTATTAGTGAAAATATTGACGTACACGAATAAAAATATATTTAATTTATATTCGATTTAATAATGTAACGTGATTGTACGCTAAAAATTATAGTAAATACACAGCAACCAAATATAAAAGCACGTAACATAACCGTATCTGTTTCAAGTCCAAAAATTTCTACTTAATCATAGGAATAGAAAATTTTATGACAGTTCAGCACAAGAGTATAGACGGACCAATTTTTATCAGAAAAGTATGACCGAGGAATGTAAGAAAATGTTAAAATTTGGTAAACTAATTTGGATTGGAGCAGCTACCAACAAGGCCGTCAGTAGGTAACACCCTCCAAATGATCGGTGTAGCTGCTAAATTAGGTGAAGGAAATGGTCATTTAGTTGGTTTGGTGCGATTCATATACAACCCTTTTTTTTCTTCTCTCACAAATGCAATGAGTCAGCATCATTGACCAAACGCCGCAGCAGGCTCAATATATATACATATTTATATATATATATCACCAGCCCGCCATTTTTTGCACATGAAAGAGAAGTACTCAGGAATCAGATGCTGCAGAGACTTAAATGGACAAATCTTTAGGACATACAAAAAAATAATATATATTTTTGGGGTCGAACAAGTGGATATCCTTTGACCAAATAATTCATCAATAATTAGTATAAAAAAAACAACAACGTGCCAACCTTCTCCATTTCTAACTGATCAGCTGCACAAAACCCTCACTATCCGAATCAACCCTCATTTCAATGATTGGCCGAACCAGAAAAAAAAAT
The DNA here is from genome assembly GCF_036785885.1 of Coffea arabica. Classification (NCBI taxonomy): domain Eukaryota; kingdom Viridiplantae; phylum Streptophyta; class Magnoliopsida; order Gentianales; family Rubiaceae; genus Coffea; species Coffea arabica. The sequence goes on from NC_092311.1 coordinate 46,628,764, forward strand.
ACAAATAATAAAAATAACAAGAAACAAACATCTATAGTGAAAATTTCGCTTATAAATAGTTGTAATTGGTCTGCTACAATATTTTAACTTCCATAACCAATATTTATTAGGAAAAACTTGTTCAATAATTCAATGTAACACTACTACTATTACCATGAAAATCTAGCAAACAAGATATGATTTTCATGAAACCAATGAGGAGAATGGAGAAGAGTGGGAAGTCAAAAAAGACTGCAACCTAATGTGTCCAGAGTGAATTGAATTTTCTTGGACTAGGTCCCACGTACTGTCAAGTACATGACATTGAAATTTCTGAATGTGTCAATAAATCAAGATAAATCAAGATATATAGATGGATCGTCCCCACGGGATAGCTCGGACGGTGTGCTCCCCCTCTTTAGGGTATTTAGGGTATAGCCATTTACCTGGTAATCAGGGTTCGAGTCCCGTGACTTACGTTTTCGGTGTGGAGTGGGGCCTCCTCTTTCGGAGCGCAGAGGATTAGTCGGGCCCTGTAAAGATTGACCTGAACATTCCTTGTGTCGATAAAAAAAAAAAAAAAAAAAAAAAAATTGGATGGACCTGGATGAGGATAGACAACTTGTTTCTTGTCCAGCACGTACGTAAGCGATTCCAAGAGGTAATTGTCATTGCATGGCAGCATTAGCATGGTACGGTACAAGAGTATCGTGGCAATGCTGTGACCGTCTTTCTTTGCTTCTTTTTTTTTTTCCCTTCTAATTGGGCAGATGCGAAATCAGATTATATTTCTTCGTTTTTACTTCAAGTTTGTTCGGCACGTGCTATTGACCAACCTAATGTGTAGAGCAAACGTTCTTGGAAAATTTGCACCAACCTATGGCTATGGAAGCCAATCCTTCGATTGTTGACTGATGATCTAAACTCGGAAGCAGATATGAGGGTGGTATTACGTTCTAACTAAAACTGAAAACAAAACTCTTAATGGTTGAATTACAGACGTGCGTAAATTGTCGTCTTTGTTTAGTTGCGCGCTCCAAAGTTTCTCGTAGTGTTCTCATAATGTTCTCAGAGCGTTCTTCAAGGATCTAAGCTAAAAAGGTTGGTATGGGGTCGTCTGATTGAAACTCTTATGCATTGAAACTCTTATGCAGCTAGTCCACTTGGAATTGAATAGAAGGAAAAAGGGAAAGTAAACTTAGGGATAATTTCAGAAATTTCTCCCGAGATTTTCTATAATATCACTCAACTCTCTTGAAGTTTTTTAAAATCTCACTTATCACTCTTGGATTGACATTTCTTATAACATTTTAACCCCTTTAGAGGAAATACAAGGAAGATAAAATTTTTGTTCCAATACTACCCTTATGTTATCCAACTTATGAAATTTATAACAACAAAAAAAAATTAAAATAAGGTTAAATTTGTATGAAGTGTAAATTTCTTGACATAAACTATTTATTTTAGTTGTATTGAAACAAAAATAAAATTTATACCTTGAAAAATTCACATGTATGAAGAGATTATTTTAGTTTTTAATACAATTTAAACCACATCATGAATTAAAACATATTTTCCCAAAAAAATATCTTGATTTTCTTAATTATAACTGTGCACGAAATTTTTTAAAGTGTTAATTACTCATCGAAATTCTCTTAAATGGTTGATCTTGATTAGATTTAATTTATCCATGTCCTTTTCTGTTCCACCATAACCTCAACGTAAAGAAATATGGATCATTATTAGCTAGCAATTTATTTTTTTTATTTACATTTTTTGGTTTTAAAATTTTATTTTGTTTTGGTTTTTTGGTTAAATAGTTATTAAGAGCAAAGGTAACATTGTCAATTTGTGATTTTGATAGGAATATTTAGTCTTGTCAAGTTAATAAGGGTGGTAAGTGAAATTTTAAAAACTTTAGAGGAACTGAGTGATATTATAACAAACCTTAGGGGACGTTTCTGAAATTGTCCTGTAAACTTTGATCTTGACCTTTTCTAACCGAAGTTAGAGTTACGGCTTTTACAAACCTAAACCCCAGAAGAACCTCCAAAAGCCGGCAACTTCTGTAAACTTTGATTGTTAAGCTCCTTTTTTCGTACTTACAGTACATTTGTACTTCGCTCCAGTAGATTTCTGACTGAAATCATTTTTTGTAACTGGGTGAAGTTGAGTTATCTAACAAGTCTTATTGCCATTTTCACTTTTACATCAAAAGAAATTATGATCGGAGAAAAGAACAGTCTCTTATGATTCAAAGAAGACAAAAGAAAAGGAATATGACCTCTCTCTCACAGAAGTCTATATAGAGTTGCTTTATGGGTTTTCAGCTGGCATATCAGATGCGGACACTCCAATACGATGCTAAGGTTCCTATCGGTACCAGCATTATACTGCCTCGTGGACAATTGCCTATCACACGATATACCTAACCTTGTACGGCTAACCTCCAAATCACAACTCTACTTAAATCAGTAATCACAACTCTATCGGTACCAGTATGTTTTTTTGGAATCATTACAATCCTGACACATTATTTTGTATAAGTTGCTAATCGTCAGTAAGTCACATCATTAGTAAGTCAGTATTGTTCAACAAAGTTGGCGGAGAAAAAGGGATTTGGGGCAGGGACGGTCATCAGTATGACCGTCCCTGCACGGTTAAAAATTTGTGCGGCTGAAAATTGGCCCTCAAAATTTTGTGCGGCTGAAATAACACCATATAACTCGAAATCCGCGCCAAGTGTGGGGCCCACCACTATCTGTTGTGAAAATACATCCTGTGAAAAAAAAGTTACGCGCAGTTAAACCAATGTTACGCGCAGTTGAAATGAGCTAAAATTGGCAGGGACGGTTGCACCTGCAACCGTCCCTGCCCCGAGTCCGAGAAAAAGGGGTCTCCCCAGAAAGTTTAGGCCGGATTTGTTTGGATATTGTATTATTTGAAATATTATTTGAAATAATTACTGTAGCACTTTTTGTGATATGATGTATGTGAGATAAAAAGGTAGATTGGGAAATATGTTTGTGATGCAAGCGAAATATTATTTGGAATAATTTTGGTATCCAAACACTCCCAATGTCATTTTCTGTGATCATATTTCCCTATCACCTTTTTCCCTCACATATATCAAATTACTACAGTAATTTGAAAGGGGTTTTAACCTTAATTGTAGAAGATGAAAGGGGTTTTAAACTCACAATCTAATCAAGAAACTGAAGTGCAAGTATTTAATCATTAAGTTAGGGTTATTGGGCACTGATTAAGATAGAGTGCAGATGTTAATTTTTTTAAAACAAAATAAAGTTATATTAGAAATGCATATAATGATAAGGATAGTAAATTAATGTAGCTACATATAAGTTGAACGTGAAAATAAGTTTACTAATAAGAGTCCACTAAATACTCATTAGTTAAACCCTTAATGCAAAGACCATATCAACCGATTACGGTGCATAATCAGATTTTTTTTATTATTATTATTGTGAGGGACAAAAGGGCTTGTGTCATCTCTCAAAATCATGATTTCCAGGTGTTAATCCGGGGATACATACCGTCCATCATTCGCACAAGAAAGTGAACATAGAATATAATTTGGAACCAGGTTGGTTTTGTAAGCTGAAACTTGATTGATGCAAGTAAACTCTTTCCATTTAACATAATTGTGGCACTGCTAGTAGTGAAAGAAGTCATTTCATACACGTTTAATGAAGGTTATCCTTTTTTTGGGCACCGATAAAAGAAGTAAGTTATACCAATTTATTCAAAAGTATATGACTTTAGTTTCTCAAGATTGTTAATTTAAGACTATATGTAACTCCCGACAAACCCATTTTTTTTTTTTTTAAAGATGCAATAACTCCCGACAAACTTGGGTCATCCCCGGCCATTCCTGATTGAATAGTCCTCCCCTGATATATTAATTTACTAGTTGAAGGCTGAGGAGCCAAGAGGTTTTGGAACCACGTCTCAAAAGTTATTAGTCTAACCATAGTTATAAAACCCAGCTTGACCAGGAGGTCAAGCTGATGAACCGGTCATAGGACCGGATTGGGCTGCTAATTAATCAATTAAGCAACAAGTTTGTTGACAAGTCAACGATCTGGCTGTTCAACCGATGAATTGAAAATAAACAATCGCCGATTGAACTACTAACTTAAAAGTTTTACTATTTTTATAATTTAAAATATATTATTATATTATATAATATAACTATTGTGCAACTCGCGGTTGAGCCGCTGATCTAGTCATCCCTTTAAGTTGAACTCCAAACTAGGTTTAATAACTATGAGTCTAACTTTATGTTAGTGCTTAGAGCTGTAAATCGAATTAAGCAACTTGGTACTCGACTTGAACTCGATTCAAATCAGACTCATTCAAACTTGTTTGTTTAGGTATCAATCCAAACTCGAACATGATTTCAAACTCAAAAATATTAACGAACCAGTCACGATCTTCATGCTGTTTGACTTGATATGTTCAGGAACATATAAGGTAAGTAAATTTTATAAAAATATACTATAGTTTTCTTCTTTAACTCCACTTCTTTCCTTCCCACATATTATTTATTTTATAAAATAGCAAGCATGTAATACTCTTATCTCTTGAATAGGTATAATTAATTTTAATCACATCTTTAATTCATCAATAGATTTCTTGAATAGGCATAATTGAAATCATATCTCCAATTCATTGTAATAGATTTCTTGAATATCATAGAGCAAAAATTAATGGAAAAATCCAACAAATTAGGATGAAAATATCTATATCATAAAACATAAAATTTCAAGTCAAGCCAAGCTTGGTTGTATGTTTTTGAACTCGATATTTTGACAAGCCAAGTGGAGCCAAGTTTTTCGTGAACATACATCTGAAATTTCAAACCAAATTCGATCAATTTCTTTCAAATAAATTATCAAACACAACCCAAGTTCAAACATTCCTTTTAATTTTCAAACAAATCTTAAACACACCTCTGTCCAGCTCGTTAAGGGTTGCTTTCAGTCCTATTAGTGCTTATCCTACTAAATATGAATTAATTATAATGGATGAATTGTACGTTATTGTATCATTAGCACAAATGTGAGCTGCATACAATTTTACCAAAGAAATATTTGTTTTTCTAGTTCGTGAGTCACCACAATCACAGGCTAGTGTTGCTAAGGGTTTGTTCACTCCAAATTGACACATTTTCAAAGGGAAAATCCAAGCTATCAGTTTCTGATTCACCTCTTTAATTAAAATAACTTTTAACCATACCCTTTTGAAAAAATTTTATTTATCTAACTTTGACAAATAGGTCAATGGGAAAATAAACCTCCTCATCTTGGAAATGTGAAAAAGAAAGGTAAATATTTTGTCTTGTGTTTATTCATTCATCAACAAAATTTTGTTTTTTTTTTGGCTCAATAAAACTAGTATTAGGATTTTTAGCAAATTTCAGTGACCAAAACTTCTTATCTTTAAAACCAAAGAATGAACTGAATTCCTGGATTCTTATTATTTTAAATTTTATTACTATTTTGAACCTAGTAGTGGAGATGGATCTAAAAGTCCTCTATTGACTATTGGGCTAAACTTCTATTATTTATTTATTCGTTTGCTGTTTAACAAAAAAAAAAAAGAAACTTTTTGAATTCGCGTAGGAAGGGCTAGTAAGCGATTTTAAAATCGTGTAGAAGTTGTGTGCTTCTCCATGAATACGAAGCCCATGTAGAATCGCCATTGGGCTTCTCTGCTCCATTACCCATTCAAACCACGAAAAAACATTTAAAAAAAAAACGACGACTTCAATACAAGAAGACAATCGAGAAAATTTGAAGCTTGTCATACGTATAGTGGAGTGGAGAAGAACTCCAATGACCACGAGCGAAAGAGCAACAGTGAAACCAATATCAAGCATGGGAATCCACGTAAGTAGGCCCACTACTCATATTCACACAACTTCGAAGTTCAAAAGCCCAACAAAGATGAGATACTAGGACCGTAGAACGACAGAATTTAAGACGTAGAAGTTGGAAATGGAAGGCAAAAGATTCTCAAGTATCAAACTGAAATGCATCCTCCTCGACCATCATGCTGGCATATGAACCATGGAGAAGAGGTTGGTAATTGGTGGTGGAATTGGTGGAGGGAAGGCAGAGAGTTATGGTTATGGTGATTGTGGACTAGGGTATTAAAATGGGTTCTAAGTCAATACCTTTTTTTCTTAATCAAATAAAAGTGCACTCCGACGCACGTAATATTAAAATCTACCGATTTGAGTATGCTTGCATGAACCACCGAGCCAGTTTGGTCCAGTTGCCACCAAATAGGGTACTAAGTTCCTCTTTGGATGGTAGGTCAGGGTTCGAACCTCACTTATAGTGAAAAATTTCAAAGGAGTTGTCAAATTATCTATTTAGTCTAATAAGATCTGTTTACCTGCTAATTCCTTACATAGTCTTTTTAGACTCTCATTCTAATTTCTTACATAGCTTCTTTAAACTTCTCTTCCTATAAATAAGATATAGTAGGTTATAGAAATTTAATCGTTGTAACGAGAGAGACTCCAATTCTTTGTTTGTAGATGGCAATCACGCAAGCAAAGTTGAAAGGGGACTTTCGAATCTTTAATGGAATTGGAATTTTGATCCGCAAATGAATTACTATATAAAAGTGCATGTACCAGTTTAAGCCCTATCTTTGTCATCCATATCACCTTTGGAAAGTTCCAGTCTGCTTACTAATTGAGTTTCAATGTTCTTGCACAATATTTAATAGCCATTATTTTACAGCCCACAGAAATTTGTTTGCACTGACCAAAATTAGGTGCTTATATTCGCAATTAGATTCTTTTAAACTGATTTTTTTAAAAAAAAATACTGTGTAGATAAAATCATGGAGACGAGATCCTCAAAAGTCAAACTTATGGCTCCGTCAGCCACCAAGTCAGTGCGTGGCTTATGCGTGTGCGTATGGTCTCTTCTACTTCGTGCAATAGAAAATGGATGCTTACCCTTAGAAGAAGTGTATCGTTCCATTTTGGGAATTCCGATAACGTGATACTCTCTAGAATTGGCAATTGCTTTGGACTTTTTATTCATATCATTCAAACATATTATCTTTAACATACATGTGGTCATCCATGTTACACAAAACATGAATGAAAAACTTATAGCATAGATAAACTCATTTTGTGAGAGATTTTCCACTAATTATGGCTTAAATTTTACACCTTATCTAGTCAGAAAACACTTTGCAAAGTAATCTTAGACAACTGGCCATCGAAATTAAATACATAATATGGAGTAATTGCTTGGAAAATCATAGCACTGCGAGGCGTCTAAAAAGGATGAAAGAAAAACTTTGAAAAGGTACAAAAACAATAAGAGTAAATTATATATATGCTGACAGTGTATACGTTATCACCGTTTAATTTATGACGTATGTGTAAAAGTTAAATTTTAATTCAAATTTTGCATAGTTACCATTCGTTCAATGCTGACAGTATATACACTGTCAGTGTAGGAAAAATTAATTCAAACAATAATATATTCTATAAACTTCATACTCTTTTTTTTTTTTTTTTTTAAAAAAAGGGAATAACCATCATACTCAAAAATCAGTGCAAATGTATGGTCGTGGTGTGCATAGAAAAGGTTGATGATTTGCAGTTTCTGATGTAGAAGTTAGAACGGGGAATTGAGATTGTGCAGACAATGGTGAACTAGTGGTGCATATTAACTACTACTGTACTACTTAGGATTTTTTATGGGTATCCCACCCCTTAGGTTTTGTTTGACTGTCTGTTTTTTTTAATGTTGGTTGTAAAGTTGGATTGCAATGAATTTTTGACAACTAGCAAATCCAAAAGGTGGGGCTGGACGCTTGTCAGATTTGAGCACTTTTGTTCATGTATGACAGCCTGGCTTGAATAATACTCTGCTTGTGTAACCATTGGTTTAGGAAGCATTGAAAGCTATCCGCATTGTCTCCTCTTCTCATCAGTTAGGTATTAGAGCATTCAGGCACTCGTCCTCTTTATCTATCTAATCTCTTCCCACAATTCAAGATTCCCAGCTAAGGCACGTTCTTCAAATCTACTTTCACGTTATTCGCGTCTAGTTTCAACGTACACAGAGAATCAACTGGATATTCTTTACCCATCATGAGATAATTTTAGCTTATCGCTAAATTCAAAAATTAAGCACCCCTTAGTTTTATGGAGCTAAGATCTTAATCTAGCAGTTCAAGCTTAGATTCTGAAAATCAGAGGTTCTGAATTCAAATCCCTCCTTTCTTTTCTCCGTTTCTTAGCTCCTTTATGAAGTTAGATATAAGTATCCTTTTGATTCTATAATTTCTTTCGAGTATCGTGATGGGATGATAATACAAGTACTTTTAACTCTTAAATTGTAATAATTTGAATTTAAAGCACCATTATCATTTAAGTATACAAATTGAGCTGATAGTGTACTAAAATGACCATAAAATTTTCCTTTAGCTATATGTTTATTTTTTAATTTGTGGGACGAGACACAATGGGGCACTTTTGGAGAAAAATCCATCGAATACAAATTGGACTTGGGACCCAATAAAATGGCTTCATTTGTATTTACGACTTTTGAGACCAGAGTTGATGCCAACTTGGGGGTGGGATTAATTACTAGTGTGTGTAAGTGCAGAGCAATTAGTAAGGAGCCTGCTCATTTTATCCTTTTTTTTTTCTATTTTTTTATGAAAAGCAAATTTCATTGACGAGAATTGCTGAGAATTCTCCAGTATGATAGGATAGGACTCTGCTTTTCAAATCCCAGAATTGCCTGGACTTCTTGGGAGAAGTCAACATGAAAGCAGAAAGCAGCTTTCTTGGAGGGGCACACATGCTCAAGCTGTGTCCCTCATCAAGTGTAATTTGGGGGGCCATCCCTTTGCTTAGAGGGAAAGGGCGCAAGGGGTGTCCCAATATAGACTTAAACCGACAAAATTATTTGCTTAGCATCATCTTCCCAAAAATATTAAATTATGGACCCAACCCAAGTGTTCTCTTTTTCTTTAAAAAAAAATAAAAGGAAAGACAAACTATAAAGATAGACATGAGCAGCATGAAATGTCAATGCTGAATGAGTGATAGAACAAAAATTCAACCCAGGGGCTCTTCAAACAGATTATTGTTTTATATTATTATTATTGTCATTTTTTCTACTTTATTTTTTTTTTTTTGTAACTGATAATTTGAACATTTTCCGTTGGTCAAACTAAAACTCTAAATCGGAAGCACGACAAAAGATATGGAAGAAAAAAAAATTCCAGTTGCGATATCCAAGCTGAAATTTTTGACTTTTGGGTTGAAAATGTCAAGCTGGAACATGGATTGCCCGTCATTCATGAAGGTTGCTGCTAATCATAAATCGTTTTGAGCAGATGGGGTTGGAAATGGACATTGCTGGTTAAACGTATACCGAGATTTGTTGCTGATATTATTGTTGTGCTTGAAATAAATGCCGCGCAAGGCTCTCTAGGTAAAGCTTATTACCACTATATGAATCATAAACTGCTTACGTATTTGAGTGCCAAAGGGAAAAAAAAAAAAATCATTAAGAGCATTTAATGGATCATGCATCAAGACTGTTAAGTGCTTGTCTTACAGGTTTCCATTAAAATAAATTTGTTTTTTTAATTGAGATTAAATTAGAAAGACGTCTAAATACACAAGAGAAAGATGCTGCATATGACATAGAGCTGGCAATTTGTCCCAAGTCCCAATGGGCTACCCATGCCCAAAGGAACTTTGGGCGGGATGGGTATTATAATTTGGTATTGGGTTTAAGTTGGGACACATCCCAACTATACCCATTAATGAATGGGAAATGATGGGAAATACTTGGGTACCCATTGGGCTCAAATGGCAAGGGCTCCGTTTGGATTAGCTGTTTTTGGTAGGTGTTTTTGAAATATTTTATTGTAGCAGTGTATATGAAAAATTTTTACTATAAAATTTTTTTGAAATATTTGATATATTAATATGGATGGGATGTTTCTTGAGTTATTGTATATTACTGTAACATTGTATTTGAAAAACTTATTTTTTGAAAAAAAAGTCAATCCAAACGGAATCTTAGATTCAAAAATTATCTTTAACAATTTTTATAGTCATACCAGCGAATATAATCTAGTAGTCTTCCTAGTCATTATCCACAAGAATTTCCAGCATTTCAGTTAGTTTAGACCTGTCATCCTTGGACAATGATAAGGATAAATATTCAACATCCTAAGGACCTTGGCCATCTTGATATATGTTGGAATATGGCTGTATATCTATCTTTTCCTTTATTTGTTAATCCAATTTTTGGTGGGAATCTTGAGTATAAAGCACTTGCATGTTTATTTAATAAAACTAAAAGAAATTTAATAAATCAAAAATATTAAAATTATATAAAAATAAAAAATGAATTAAAGGAAAAAAAATATGTAGAAAATGGATTTGGGTATTGGGCGGGATCAATCTAAACCCATCCCAAAATGATCCCGCCCAAGTTAGTCCCAAAACACATATGGGTAAGGTTGGGCCCAAACCCATATGACTCGGTTCCATCTCAAACCCAAGCAAATCCCGCCCATCCCGCCCATTTTGCCACCTCTAATATGACAGCATGCATCAAATAATAAATTTTAGTGTAAACTAGACATACTAATAATGGTTACAAGTCTCTCATTAAAAAAGTTTAACTATTAAATATAGGGAAATGTTATTTGTGCTCTCAATTTTATTAATCACACTCTCCAGTATCATTTTAAACGTATAATTTTCATTTATTAGTAGATTATATAACAAAACAAATGGTGAGAATATAAATAACAAAAAATGAAATGCAAATAATATTTTCCCCAAATATATGTCCTTTTCCTCTACTCCAAGGTCCAAATGCACATAATTTAATGAATGCCGGATGTCCGATTTCGCTGACTTGTTACTCCGGCATAATAGAGTACATGTTTCCAAACATCGTCGTGATAAACAATAAAATCAGTCAAGTATGTATTAGAAAATAAAATTTTCAATAAGGGAGAGGTGAGGTCTTCCAATTGAGAAAATGAAAGGAGAATTAGAATTCAAAATCTCTAATTTTTGAGATCTCGATTTTAACTTTAATTTTAAGAACAAAGTACGAAACAGTAAAAAATAAAATAAAAAGGAATTATACATTTCTTTTATATCATGGGTTGATATTAAACCGTAATGTGTACATGGGCTCTCTGTATTTCTCCAAGAAACCATCTACTACTAATTCATGTTACTCACTATCTTTTAACTTAGATGATTTTTTTGTGAGGTAAATTTACACTCAATCTTAAAATTGGGAACACAGATTTGGCACAATTCACAATCCTAGTGGGTTATTCATCTCACTGGATAAAAGGAGCCTCTCAAGATAACACATAACCATATTAATCCAAAAAATTACAGGGTATGGGTCCATCGTAACCACTTGGAGGCTAGAAAACTAGTTTAAAGACTAGTCAGTTTTTTTTTTTTTTTGAAATTTTTGCAAAGTAGTCATATTTAATGTTTGGTACATAATTTTTGCCCAACTGGTCTGAGAAGCCATTATTTTTGACGCACAAAACCTGTGTTCTCAATTATGGCAACGACTTTATTCGTGACCAACAAAGAAAAATTGTACTAACATTCAATGCCCCACAATTGTCTGCTTGGTACCATCATCATTCAATTAGTGCACTGGGAAAAAAATTTGGGGGCAATCATATGCTCCTAAATTCTCCTCTAGGGACAGCCTTTTCGGTTGAAGTTGATAGCTCGAGTGGAGCACAAATATGAGCCTCCTGCTACCAGCACTGAAAAATCCTCAGCTAACTGCGCCCGCAAGTTGAGACTTGAGACCTGAGATGAATAATGGCATTTCACTAATGAAAGGAGGTGCTCCGGCGTGATATTATATTGGTGGATGGAAAGGTTGGGAAGATGAAATAGCACAGTAGTAAGAGGAAAGGATCTTACCCCAAAAAAAAAAAAAAAGTAAGAGGAAAGGAGCAACGCTCAAATTGTCCGGCAAGCAAGTCCTTTTATTAGAAAAGTACTTTTAGAGGATGAAAACACTCAGTTTAACGTGTTTGGTGAGCATCATTTCTTAAATTTTAGCAGTAGGTTTTTGGCCATTAAAGCCCTTTTAGTATAAAAGTCAAAATTGGTGCTTTTAGAACAATGTTTTTGTGTTTCAAAAAATAAAAAATTAACTTTTATTATAAATTTTGAACCAAATAAAGATAAAAATATAATTTAAAATTACACATTATCAATTTTGAAACTTAAATTTAAATTAAGATAATATAACATATACTAGATCCTGTCTGTGTATATATTATCAATATATAAAATATTAATTTTTAAGATACGTGGATATCCACATTCTTTGGGTTCTAGGAGTTTCAATTGTCTCCCAAGTGCACATAGGACTTTTTGCGTTTTCAAGACTATACGACACATTTGTGGCCATGCTTCTCACAAGGACGTGCCAGTCATTGTGCAAAACTCCTCAACTAATAAGTAATCAGGCATGCATGTCATTGACCGCAGGAGAATAAAGTAAAATTTTTCCTTTTCAAATGAAATAGCCACACTCTAACATGATGATGCAAGTTATTATCTTATGATAAAAGGTATTGAATTCAACTACACAACCTACCCTTTACAGCAATTAAACTTTAGATTAATATGAACTGCAGATCGTATAAAATTTCACAAATCTCTAAGATTGCAATAGCCATGAAATACCTTGTACAGTTATCATTGCGTCATATAATGGCTGATGAAACATAAAATATTCAAAGTATTAAATTGTCATGAAATTTAGAAGTGGCAATGCCCTCAAAGCGGTGGCATTTGCAAGGAATTTCATGCCATCAATAATTTGTGAAAACATATATGTCTACTGATAAGGGAAAAAAAAAAAAAAAGGTTCATAAGATTGGAACTGAAGAAGACAGCCATTACAAGCGTAGAATAGTGGTTGCAACGAGAAGAATTTATGTAACACGTTTCCGTTCTTCTTTTCTTGATAATGAGCAAAAATCTTTGCTCGAATGGAATTTACCAAAACTGCAACCAACGTTCACTCGCACCCTATCCTCACCAAACCAATACCACTCCTCAACTACTGATGTAAACCAACTGTCATCCATCATGATGAAGAGGGACCTGGTGATTTAAGTCAAAGCAAATACCAAAAATAATTTGTTCAAAAGGGCATTGAGCATTCTTGAAAATGACTCCATCATCATCTTCTCATCCAAATTAATATCGGTAGTCAACTACTAGTAATTGATTGGGGGCTCTGATCCTGTGCTGCTGCTAACTGCTGAGAAGAAATAGCAGCAACCACATGCTTTGATTCTTTTGGCAAAAGCACTGCTGTGATGAGAGATGACTTTTCTCAACTCAACAGATCACCAAGCGCATGCAGGATTAATTCATGCGTATGAAAGAGCAGTTGATCTTCGAGAAGTCGTCTTTCTTGAACAAGACTATAATATCTTTAATTCGTATAATATGTTGATTAACTGTTGATTAATTAATTAAGTAAGAAACATTTCGTGCTCGTATGAACTTCTTCTTTTGGTTGTTCTATTCAATAGGGTCATGCCAAGGGCAGTAGGCGGCCTTGATTTAGTAGAATATGGTCGAACCAATAATGTCAATATTATTGTTCTTTTGCATATCATTCGGGTGATCAAATAAAATTCCAAACATGGGAGATACCCCCTAGCTTGAATTTTGAACAAATCGGCATCTCATGCAAATGAGCTGAGTTTAGTGTTGAAATCAAGGAGAAATAGAATCAATTGTTAGTAACGGATACCCATTAGCTACAAGAATACCAAAAATAGTCCTTAATTGAAAACTTCTTGCAAGGTATGTTAAAAAATTTTATTGCAGGATCAAATTCAAATATTGGAATAACATTTTTATCTGTCTTTTCTATATGAAAATCAAGGATTACTGAATTTAGTCATACCTTTTTTTTGGTTGTTTTCATAAATAAAAAAAAAAAGCATTCAATGGGTCTTGAATAATAGACAAATCATTAATTTCATGATAACGGTTGTTTTCCCGTTTCCTATCAGCTACTGAAGAAAGGAGCGAACAGCACAGACGGCAAGTTATCGTGGTCTTCCTTTACGTTTAAGGTTAATACAACTAATTAAGGCACCGTTTGGCTTGAAAGAAAGGAAATGAGAGGATTCAAGTGCAACAGAAAAGAGAGAGCAGAGGAGATCAGAGTCGGTCCATCTTGTTTGGATTACATAAGAAAAGGAAAGGAAACTATCATGCATTAGTTACCTTTTTATCCATAATTTAAAAGTTCAGTTTATAAATGCATAATAGATTTTTTAGAAAATTTTCAGTGATCTTAATGTCATTTCCCTCTGTTTCTACCGATTTTTGGACAGAAAACAGGTTGACAAAAATAATTAAATTTTATCCCTCCCAATACCTTTCTCTACTCAAAAATTAATTCAAACATCACAAATCTTTGTCCCATCATCTCCTTTCCTTTTCTTTCCCTCGAATTCCTTCAAGACAAACAGTGCCTAAGTCATTTGGAAAGCAACTTGGTTTGTTTGGACAGTAGGATATTTGGCCAAATATATTTGCTGACATCACCATTACAATTTCCAATACAGTTTTTTATCTTCCCAATTACCTTTTTATCTCACATACATCATATCACAAAAAGTGTTACAGTAATTATTCCAAATAATATTTCAAATAATATCCTATCCAAACAAACCCAGTGTTTTTAATTCATGGGGTCCAATGTCCCTACATTTTGTACTGGATTAGTTTACCAGTCTCATGTGGCTTCATATGTGTTTTTCTTTATGTTTGAATAGCTAATGACTCCAAAAGTCAAAGTGAATTAGAAATAAAATAGCATAAACACATTTTTTCTAATGTGTAGTCAATTTGGGATGTTACAAGACATGGGTCGATTACCTATTAATGAAGCACAATTGCCAAATTATTGCAAATCATTTTCAACACGTTATTATCGCGAGATAAGAACGTTTTTACCATTTTTGTTCTTTAGGGCCTAAGTTGGACATATGTATTTGTCAAATGTCAATTTTCTTGTGCTTTGCTCACCGCTACTGGTTTGACTGTGGTTTTACGCCATACAATTTAACAAATGAGAACATGAAAGAAGAATGTTGTGTCCAATTTAAGATGTCACATAAATTTAATAAGGGAAATGTTATCCACGCTCCGTTATTTGCACTCTCATTATTTATTTTATCATATAATCTAACAAATAAAAACTATATGATCAGAATGACAACATGAGCGTGATTAACAAATATAAGAGTGTAAATAGCATTTTTTCAATTAATAATAGGACTCGTAGATCTTAACTTTGAATCAGAATTGACAAATACAATTTCGAGCTGAAAATTAGAACTTTGATGCCATTTCGAGCTCATTAAGAAAACCATTTTTTTAGACATTTAAACATTATATTAATCTTGTATACACTGAAAGTATATAAACTATCACTGTTGGATGTATGACAATCAGTTTAAATTTGAATTTAACATCTAGATTTGTACATGTGTTGTTCAAGTATATATAAGATTAACTTTTTAAACATTTAACCAACATGAATACAACAGTTATGATCAGATTAAAAGGTAGTTCAAAAAAAAAAAGAAAAAAACGCATTTAAAGAATTTTGTGAATTTTTTTTTCTAATTAATATGTTTACATAGTCCAAAGATACTCAAGTTTACCCAAAGTGAAATTAGACACTACTGTAACTTTTACCCAAAGTTATAACAGTGTGATAGCGGCACATCAACTAATTAGTAGTCAGAGTAGTACTTATATGTATGTAATAATTTCTTCATCAACCAAATTTTAGTCTTTTACCCACAAACCAAAACCAACTTTGATTCTGACCTGAAAACGGCTAAAACCAACCCATCTTATTCAACGGAGACTTATGGCACTCGCGGAAATTAACCCAAAAAAACAAGGGCAAATGCGGAACGTAAGGTGTCTAAAAAGGTAAGAAGCCACGTAAGACGGTTGCAGCCTCCCACAAAGGTCAAACCATATCCCTGCTATGACCTAGCCGCCAATCCCAAGAAAGCTAGCACTTGTTTTCCAAAGCTACCCCCATCCATCCACCAATGAGTTCCTTTTCGTTAAATTTTTTGTCCACATAATTAGTAGTAGTGTCTCAAGTAAATTTATACATACCTCAAAAAAATCATCCACTTATGAATTTATGATTTACCTCTCTTACCCAAAAAAAAAATAAATTGATAGTAGTTATTAGATTATAAAACTTGTTGGTTCTAGTTGTTAGGTGGTTATTTATTTTTCACTTTTGGATATGAAAATTAACTAAATTCGTCCCATTGCAACTAGGTCGTTGTCGGGTGTACCAATGAGAACTTTATATAGTCGTAAACAAATGGTTTTGTCCAATATTAAAGCTATTGGGTTCCGTGTTCAAAGATACAACACCACTAAATCCAAGACCAAGAGGAGGAGCTGTTCTACCATGTGTTGTGTGTGCAAGTAGAAAACGGCAAAAGCTGACCCAAGAAAAGCTCAAAGATCAGAACCCATCTCAGGATTTGCATTTCATAACCTCTCCTGCAAACCCATTTGAGATTTGCTCCAATGATAGCCTAGAGAGAAAGATATAGATATATTTGGTATATGTTGTTTGTTATGCATATTTTCTGGATTTAGGTGGCGGGATTCTTGAGGTGGATCAATGGGGAGTAAATGGAGGAAAGCCAAGTTGGCTTTAGGAACGAAAATGTGCCTGCATGTTCCCAGAACAACTGAGGAACCCTCACCGGCGCCGGCCCTGGCGCTGGCACCCACTTCTGCCGGCAGATTTTCCGACGCTGTCTCGTTGTCTCCAACTCCTCACAGGGGGTCTAATTGCCGCTTGGATATGCCCACCACGCCTGTCCCTTCTTCTTCCGGCCTCCGCCTCCCTAAGCACTCCTCCAAATCTTCCAAGGTTCCCTTCATATTGCATAACATTTTAATATGTGGCATGGTTACTTGTTTATACAAGCTTGTAAATGTTAAATTACGTATAAGCAGAAATATGAGGGCGATTTAATCAAATCTGGAAGAGTAGGAAAGAAAAAATCAATCTTGACTTTTTGTTTGCTACTTATTATAGGAGATGAGGTTTGAGTGTTAAGAGTAGTATATGTCTTGTTTGTTTAATCAAATCTTAGTTTGTTGGATAAAATAGCGGAAAGTGCCTAGTGTTTGTTATTTGAGCCTGCAATAATAATGCTAAATTATATTTTCTCCGAATTATCAGATCTTTTTTGATTGATATAATTCACATTGCATCTTTGATCTTTCCTCAGGATGCTTGGTTTTGTTATTGATGAATTTGAACATTCGGATATACTAATAAATATATTAACTACTAAATGGTAAGTATATTCTTTACTTCTTTTACTTTTATCTGATGAGTTTGTCGACTGGGATGGTTGTGATTGTCACGTGGGGTAGGAGGAATAAGGTTTGATAATGGTGATAATAGCTACTACGCGAAATGGAGGCAAAATGAATTGCGATGGGAATGGGATAATAATAATGTGATGTGGTGGGGATAAAGTGGGGGAGTATCTTTTGAGGACCATTGTCCTCTGGCCTTACAATAAAAGGGAAGAAATAGTATTATCTTTCCTTTTATTCCCTCTTCTTCTTGGAGGTGAAAGTGCTTTGTCTGGTCAGCAACTGCACTGTTTCACACGCATGACAAATACCAATTTTGTTTGCCATCTATTCACCTCTTTTGATGGCACAGATCAACCCAAAAAAAGCCCCGTGGACCGTTGATTGACAACTTTTTTGGAAATAATTTACATAAAAGTGAGGTTGGGGGATGGGAAAGAAAGGAAATCTAACCATGACTAATGATATCAAATTACTTCTTTTGATAATTAATACATGTGCTTGAGAAATTTTTTTTTAACCTCTTTTTGTTGCCTTGGTGGCTTGCATAATCAGACTTAAGACTTTCCTCCATTAATTACCCTCTAAATTGAAAAGTTGGTTTTGGGTTTTCCCCAACTTTTTCATGAGTTGACCGCCTAATATTTACTTTACTTGTTGCTAAATGACTTTGACATGCAATAATTCGGAATGGCAGAATTATCAACACAAAAAAGGAGGAAAGCCATATTGTATCTGCTGTTCTTTTGTCTTTGATAAACTAATATTGTAAAAATGTGGCTGAACTTTAGTGCCGTTACTGCATCGCTTTTGAAATTTTTATAGCTCATCTGTTGAGACTGTTCGTCTTTGTCATAAAGTTTTCTATTCTTATTATAAACTTTACCTTTTGTGCTTCCTCCGAACTGAATTTCCTGAGGAAATCGTAAAAAATATTCATTAGGGCATATGGGTTTTTTGTTTCTGAATGCACTTTGGTCCTTTCTGAGGTTTAAATTCTTAGGTCTAAGGGCTCCCGCTTTTGGAATCCTTTCCCCAGTAACACATTAGCCAAAAGAAAAGTTTGGAAATCAGTTGTTATAATTTTTATAAGCAATATGAATTGGTTGGCATTTATGCTGAGATTCTTCCATTTTTTGTTGATTCAATGTCATGGACAGATGGGTGCGTATAGCAATCAAATTTAGGTAGAGGACCTTAGGTCTTTTCTTCCTGCTCAATTGCAGTTGATAATTTGGACCAAGTTTACTGTTAGAAAATCAGTGACGTTAATGTCATGAGAGTCCACTTGTTCTCAGAAATATTTGCAATGGCAGTCAGCAGTAAGTGCATCTTAAATGTGATCAAGAATCTTGCTGGGTACTGTTGATCAATGAAATTGCAGCATGATGCACAAATTTACATTTATCTGTTCAGATTCAAGTGTTGTACCACTGTAGTTCATAACTGTGGATCCTTTATATGGGCCTATTTTTACCTGCATTTCATGGTTTGTTGCAGAAAAACTGTGCTATATGCTTGAACTCGATGAAAGCTGGCCAGGGCCATGCAATTTTCACAGCTGAATGCTCTCACTCATTTCACTTCCATTGTATCACATCTAATGTAAAACACGGAAACCAAATTTGTCCCATTTGCCGAGCAAAGTGGAAGGAAATCCCTTTTCAGAGTCCTGCTATTGAGGTTACTCGTGGAAGGACAAGGATTAACAATGTATCATTGCCCCAAAATGATCCTTGGGTGACTGTTTTAAGACGACTGCCTCCTCCACGAGTGGATACCAGCAGACATGTTTCTTCACTTTTTCAGATTACGGAGCCAAGTGTATTTGATGATGATGAAATCATTCATTACCAACCTGAAACCATGGAAAATAACTCATCCTTGAATGATCTAATAGCTGACAATTCTGCTGGAGCAATTGATCTGAAAACGTATCCAGAAGTGTCTGCCGTTTCAAAACAAGCATGGCATAGTAATTTCACAATTCTAATACATCTCAAAGCTCCTCATACTATTGTCCCAAAGCAAGTTCGGGTAGATCAATCTGGCTCACAAATGGTACCTCAGCATTCTCGAGTTCCTGTTGATCTGGTTACAGTGCTTGATGTTAGTGGTAGCATGGCAGGTACAAAGCTTGCTTTGCTCAAAAGAGCTATGGGGTTCGTGATTCAAAATCTAGGGCCTTCTGACAGGCTTTCAATAGTAGCCTTTTCCTCCACTGCTCGCCGTGTCTTTCCACTTCGCAGGATGACCGACACTGGAAGACAAGAAGCTTTACAAGCAGTTAATTCACTGAGTTCAAATGGTGGGACAAACATTGCTGAGGGCCTAAAGAAGGGCGCCAAGGTGATGACTGACCGTAAGTCTAAAAATCCTGTTAGCAGTATAATGCTACTGTCTGATGGACAAGACACGTACAGTTTGAGCAGTCCTGGTGCAGCGAATAGCCGAACTGATTACCAATTCTTGCTCCCAGTTTCCATGCATCGTGGTAGTGGTGCCTACAGCCACATACCTGTCCACACTTTTGGATTTGGTGCTGATCATGATGCTGTCGCAATGCATTCAGTCGCTGAAACGTCTGGGGGAACATTTTCTTTCATAGAAGCAGAAGATGTGATTCAAGATGCTTTTGCTCAATGTATTGGTGGCCTTTTGAGTGTTGTGGTGCAGGAATTGCTAGTGCAGGTGGAGTGCATCCACCCCAGATTGCGATTGAGTTCAATAAAAGCAGGAAGTTACAAAACCAGTTTGATATCTAATGAAAGGATTGGCTCTATTGAAGTTGGAGATTTATACGCTGATGAAGAAAGAGATTTTCTAGTAACCACTGATATTCCAGTTGATAAATCAAGTGATGAGATGTCACTGGTAAAGATCAAGTGTGTTTATAAGGACCCTGTATCAAAAGAGTTAGTAACTGCGAATCATGCTGCTGAGGTCAAAATTCTGAGGCCTGAAACAACAGGACAACTTGTGGTGTCAATGGAGGTGGACAAGCAGCGAAACAGGCTCCGATCAGCAGAGGCAATGGCAGAAGCAAGAGCTGCTGCTGAGGGTGGCGATTTAGCAGCTGCCGTGTCTGTGCTGGAGCATTGTCGTAAACAGTTAGCAGATTCTGTCTCTCACAAAGCTGGAGATAGATTATGTATTGCATTGGATGCTGAGTTGAGGGAAATGCAAGAGAGAATGGCAGATCGCCAAATTTATGAAACATCTGGTAGGGCTTATGTTTTGTCAGGACTAAGCTCACACTCGTGGCAAAGGGCGACAGCCCGCGGCGACTCCACAGATAGTACAAGCCTGGTGCAGGCTTACCAAACTCCGTCGATGGTGGACATGGTTAGCAGGTCTCAAACGATGTTAATTGGGAGTCCATCTCCTCGACGTTCACTTAGGCCAGTACGATCATTTCCTGCTCGACCAATGCCAAGGTGATTCTTTGGGCCCTGCTGGGAAAAAACTTTCCTCAAGGGTGTAGATTTTCCTTAAAATGCACGTTATTTTGGTTCTGCATTTTGCTTTCAGTTTTGGGATGGTGGGAGCTAACTTGAAGAGAGAGAGAGAGAGAGAGAGAGAGAGAGAGAGAGAGTTTTGGATGCTTACAAGGTGATGGGTATACTTCAATGTTGGTTGTACATGAATAAAGAAATGGGAAAGCCGGTATATTTGGTTTCTCAGAATTGGTTGGAAAGGGAGAGTTCACAAGGTTTGATTAAATGGTCTGTATATAAGGAGATTTTGTTGCTTTTCTCCTCGGGGAGGAATGCAGGGGTATAGCCTTTTCTAATTGTGGGAATACGGGTTATTATTCTTCACTCAATATATAAATATCTTCTCTTGATTCTTTGGACGTGTCTACATTAGAAGAAAAAAAAATTCTTTTTCGGGAGTTATTTACTTTTGCCTTTGGCACTCTCTGTTGCTAAGCGCCTATGTGAAAGGCAGGGAGAATTTACACAATGGACCAAAGAAATCATCTTAGCTTGATTGATTTTAAGCTCATATGAAGATGGTTGCTTTGCAAAACCTGCCCGAAGCCATTTATCACAGGAGTATTATTTTACGCCTCTGAAGCCTAATAATTTTTAATGGATTCCTGGATTTTATTTTATTTTTTTTGACATTAAGGATGATAACATGAGTTAGATTGGTGGAGTAAGCATAAAGTGGATGCTGCAAAATCTGTCATTATTCGTAATACAATTGCGTGCCTTTGGAGATAAGAATCGCAGGCTATTTGCAGCTTTCAACAAGCCCTTAGCACCTTAAATTTGTTTTTGAGCCTTCGAGGCGGCTGTTTTGGGGGAATTCCTGTAGTGCTTGCTCACTTCACATTTGATTTTACCCAGAATCAAGCTTTGTGGTACTAGCGAAACTGGAAAAATAGATAGCTTTTTTTTTTTGTGTCGGCAACAATATATTTGTATAACCTACTCTATCCTAATCTAGGGGGGAGGGGAAGCCTAAGGAGGCTGTGATATGGGACTAGTGGATATACAGACTCAACTAGATCAAGTGAGTGTTATGTCACAACCCTTAGATTTTTTTCGCTGCAGGTGAGGGTTGAACCCTCACCTGCAGCTCAGGTCCCTCCTGATGGCACTGAGCCATTGGCCTAGTGGTTAAAAAAAATAATAATAAAAAATAAAAAAATAATTGTGAGATTTTATATATATAACTCTAAAAAGCACATTCATTCAGAGTCATAATATCAGATCTGGATCAGTTCTTCCTGTGTTCGTATTGGCCAATGATCTGAACAAAGGGTATCTTAATCAACTGACACTGCTATAGAACAAACAAGATCGTATTTGATAGTGTAAAATTGGTTGCTTCTACTGTCGAAAGTAGAGTGAATTCTCCACCGTGGGCAGAAGAAGTGTTTACAAGACAACTCAGCGTGGACATCTTTCACATGTCAATTGGGGCCCAATTGAAATATGGCAACCGGCTGTAGGGTTGGCTTAACAAACCTGGCCTTGATGATGGATGGAACCCGAAAATCCTGAGTGAATTAATGACTTTTTTGCGTCAAAACCTGAGTTTTGTTATTACTAACAAGGTGCTTAACATACTAGACGGGTTTTCAGAATTACGATCCCGAGCTTAACATGCCATGTTGGTACCAACTGGGTTATGATTATGAAATTAGTTTCTTGTTAATTATTAGTATAAGAAATATTTATAGTTGAAAAAGATTCAATTCTTGCATACTAAATAATAAATACTTTTAAGAAAAATCATTCAAAATATCTTTCGTATTTCGTTACATAAATTTTTTCATCTTCCACTTTTAAAATATTAACTTTATATTCCTTATAAATTCAATTTCACAAATTTTGATCTCAACCTAAGTTTCAACCACTTTTTAGTCTAAAATCACCACATGATTCATATGCAATAGTTTTTATATATAAAAATGTCAGATTTTACTTTTTTTAGTGGCAAAAATAAATATGAATTGACAAAAATGAATATGGTTTCAAGTTAGATTTGGCTTGTTTAAGTGCAAAAATGAATATGAATTTGAGCATTTGTTTAATTATAAATGGGATCTAACTTTTTTACCTATAAAAAATGAACTTTCTTTTTACCCTCATAAAAACTACTTTTACTTTAACTATCTATAACTATTCATGACTATTTTTACTTTTAACTATTTAAATATATGTTTTCAAAATAACTACCTATAAATATTATAACTACTTACATAAAATTATTTTATGGAAAATATTTAAAAGATTAAAATTTTTTTGATAATAAAAAATGTTATTTAAAATATATGATCATAAATATTATATATTTTTTGATTGCACACACATTGGATGTGCATGAGCACTAGTTATAATAGAATACCTAAGAAAGTTTACGCGACAATAAATCATTGGGAGTTTAAAAAATGTCAAATCAATATGAACTTGATATACTTTAAACTATTTAGATAAATAGATAGAAGACACACACTTCATGATAATGTAGAACAAATGGGACCTAACATTAGATTAAAGTGAGTTAATGAATCTTGTGCATGCTAAACAAAAATGTCTTCCGAGTTTCCAAAGGATAAAGACACCACTTTAAAATAATTGGGGATGTTGCATTGGGTCAAGAAGATCTTTTCCATTTACTTATCATGTACTGCAATGTATAAATATTTATTATTATTTTGAATTGATATATAAATCAATGCATATTACGGATCAAAATGCTAGAATATGTTAATTTGAACGTGAGATTGTAATTGATATTTATCTGTATATCATTGCTTTGCATGTTTCAATGGATTTGCTATCATTAGATAATCCATATCAATATCCATATCACAACAAAATCTTTAAATTTAGCACTTACTTTTTAAGAGTAAACTTTGAATTTTACTATAATTTGGTTATCCTTATCATTAGATAATGTTAATATATTAAAAAGTTTCAAATTTTGACACTATTTTACTAGTCAAATTTGTGATTTTATAGTTTGTCATGTCCAATACAATTAGTTGCGAAATTAGGGCTTAAATTGATAACCATCTAGTTATTTCAATAGTTGAAAGGTTCCATCTTTGAAACATTTGCATTATGTGATTTATGTTTATGATTATTTTATCTACAATCTCAATTCTAGTTTCTTGGAGTACTATTTAATTATGTTTACAATTACTCATTTACAAATTCGATATCGATTTGAAAGTCACCATGTTACATATAAGATTGCTTATCTAATTTCTAAATTTAAATTAAAATCTACCAGGTCAACAATGTCATGATTCTAGTTTCTTGAAATACTATTATGTTTCTGGTAATTCTTCTATAATTTTGATTTCAGTTAAAAAGCCACTATTTATGCAATATATAAAGTTAGAGGGATCTCAATTAGTGTAAACTTTTTTATGTCATTTTTTAAACTTTAAATTTTATCCTTAAAAAAAATTAGTTTTTGCTTTGACTACTTAATCACATCTTGCCAATATAACTATGCATAACTATCCCAAATATTGTAACTACTAAATTACAATAACCTTATAAACCAAAAATTTTTAATAAATTTATAATAAATGTATTTACATAAAAATAAATTTTATATAAAAATATTTTTTTTAATTATTTATGTATATAATTACTCATCGATGCCAACTAAGAATTAAATTTAAACTATCATAATTTTTTTGTCAAGTAAGCATTTACAAATTAAAATTGGAGTACACATAGTTTTATTTCTGCTTATTCCAAGGATTATTGCATCTGACTAATTTTCCTACTCTTCCTGCTCTTTGCAACTTGTTTCCCGCCAATTAGGCATGGGGAGCTACTCCCGAATTAATGACAATTTTTAGGTGCATACAAATGCTCGTAAGTTATTGAGGGGCATACATGTTATTTTTCCTAAAAGTACAATGGATCTTGCGTGAAACTTCTTCTACCCGGTCCGGTCACTACTTTTAATAACACTACCACGGATCAACTCTGCAGTCTCCAGGCTGCATGTATGTACTCTGTAGTCTGTACCGTACCAAAATACTAGTCCCTGCTGTGTTACTCTAGAGCGGTCCCAGCCCCTTAGGGTACGGGATCACTTTTTGACCGTCCAAAAACAAAATCCATTCGAGAAACAACAAAATCCAACGCCAGGAGCCCCCATTAATTAATCATTTCAAAGAACCAAAAAATTTGGCTCATCCATCGGGAGACTCTCCAATACTTGCCGACGTGGCATTACCCAGTGGGTCCCCAAAATCAGATCACCGCAAAAGCGGCAGCTCCCGCCCGCTCCCTTAGCTCAACTCCACCTCAGCCCTTGGGAACTGGGATGCTCAGCTGAGAAAGTGAAATCCATCTCACCACGTTACCGTTACGTCCTCACTCTTCTTTTCGTCTTCTTCTCTCTCGACTCTCGACATCTGACTGTAACTTGGCTTTCAGCTGCCAAATGGAATTCCTCCGTTCTGCATTCCGTTTATAAATACACTTCACTTCTCCGTCTGTCATTTTTCATCTCTCTCCCTCTCTCTCTATCCCTGTTTCTATTTTCTGGAATATTTCTTGAGTTTTTTTTTTTAAAAATTTTTTCCTGATGCCATTCGTCAGCTGAATTTTTTCACACACTCACACACTGAAGCGCTCTCGTTTCAGTCTCTTATGGCTCCACGTCTTCGGCACTGAGCTCAGAGCTCGTCTTCGGTGGGCACATGCAAGTAAAAGAGATTGAACAGTGAAAGCGCTGATATTTCGGATTTCGAATTCTGTTTTATCGCCGGATGTAAGTTCGTAATCTTGAATTTCATTTTTGTATGACTGAGGTATTTTTACTTGCTCCTCCTCCTTCTTTTCCTTTATTTTTGTTAACAAAAAAAAAAAAAGTAGTAGTTGAAGAATAATTGGCGAAGCTCGTTGCCTTTTTTTTTTTTTTGGGGTTCAATGGGTCTGTGACGTGGCGGCTAATAATTAGCAATGTGCTTTTCTTTTATAGTGTGATTAATAATAATAATGCGGCTTCGTTAATCAATTTTCGATTTGAAATTTCCGTCTAAAAGTAGCGGTGGTGCATTAAATTTGCGCTTTAAAGATGTGACGGTAGACGTTAACGTGGTTTATTATGGATACCATAATGATCACAATCTAATAAAGTACTATTATAAAAGAGCTTGAATGATTGCTAGTAAAATTAGTTTCAGCTGCCTTCGTTTGCAGATATTTTGAGCAATTAATTTGGTAATCCAGTTTGCTTTCCAAAGTAATGTCGTGGACTTCAGCTCCTTAATTGCCAAGGGCATAGGCCACTGATGAACGACAGCACATTTTTTCTTTTTTTTCTTTTTGTCCCTTTTTCTCCTAGTTGGTCCTTCTTCTTCCGGAAACGGAATTTGACTAACTAAACCTAGTTGGTCCTCCTATGCATTTTTTTTGGGGAGGGGAGTGGGGCGGCGTGTAGCATTTTCCTATGCTATTCCATACTGTTCCAAAGATTGTAATTTAGCAGAAAAGTATTGTCATGATCAAATCAGGCCTTAATATAAATCCTGTACATTCACGGTCTCAATTGTGTTATCCTCTCAAACTTCTGTTACGTTGAAGTTTGTTCCCCCTCCTCCCCCACCCCCCCCCCCCCCCCCCAACCACAAAACACCCACCACCACCATTACCACCACCACCCTTTTTTGTAGTTTGTTGTGAGATGCATTTTCTACAGTTTCCTTGTGTTTTTTAAGTCGATTGTAGTTAATGATTCTTTGTCACTCTAATGAGTGTTTAAGGTGGAATCCTTTGGTCGTTACGGTGCATCAATTTGTTCATTATTTAGTTGTTTTTTGGGTGTTTCTGTGTGTAAAAGGAAAAATTTCAAGAGTTGCATTAAGCAACAATTATTCATGGTTCCTATTCAACTGGTCATTTTACTGGGATAGTAACCCCTTAATTGAAAACAGCCACATTTTCCAACAGTAACTTGGAATTGAGTCACTAGCTGACGATGTATAGGTTCTTTTATTAATAGCTGTTATCATTATCAGGATTGTGGTAGATGAGGTGGTGGATCCCTTTGAATGTTAATTATTCTATCTCAAATTATTGCAGGGGAGTATGATCGGCATCAGGTCATTGACCTTTTTATCCAATAATAATAATAATAATAATAATAACAGTAAAAGCTAAACAAGAGTCCTTGGACAACATCTCAGTCTAGCCATGTTTCACTCTACAGCCGACACTAGAGGTCGTAGGACCCTGCCATAAACAAACAATTCAAGTCTTTTTCACACGTCATCTACTCACTCTAAAGATCAAACCAAAAACGCAAAATTAGTCTGGAGTAGTTACAATCGTGCGTTGATGTCCCTCCTTACAGAGTATTATGTCTTTGAAGCTAAGTCTTTTCTAACCGTTGGAGTATACGTACAAATGATTGCCTGTTCTAATATTTGAAATCTTTTTCCCTTTTCAAGCTTAAAAACGTTGAAGACAAAAGATAAGAACTTACAGGATCTTGATATACTAATAGATTATGAGGTTTTAATTATTTTATTGGTTTTATGTTTTAGTCTTTAGTGATATTGTTGAGGGGTCCCTTTCACAGTTGAAAAAGAGTTGCTTTCATGGCATTTGATTACTGGAGAAAGGTGTATTAAAGTAGTAACACATATACTTTTCTTTGTTATCTGGTTTCTAGGGGACTTTTACAGATAACCCCTCAGTCTTTGTCTTGTATATCTATTGAAAGATGTCTCTTTTGTATACCCTTTTTTTCGAACGCTTATGTTGTATCTTCTATCTTTGATGGGCTTGGTCATCATTGAGTGACGACTTCCAAAGAACCTTGAATGCCGTGTTGCAACTATGAAGTCTTGTGATGATAAAGTTTGATCTTGCTCCATAGCTTCGACTTTACATTAGTGATCACAGCATTACAAGTTATTTGACTGCGTAATGTTAGATGGCTTCCTAGATGGTACTCATTCAAGTCTGAAAAGCTTGAGAGTTTTAAACCAATTGTGGTACAACTTTTGCTTTGTTGATCTCCTTCTGCTTTTAAGATATAATCAATTGCTCCAGAGATGGAAACACAATTGTTCCAAGCAGAGTATTTTATGAAATTTGCAATTAAAGCATTGTATTTATCTTTCAATATTGTATTTCATCTTGCAGGGAGTTTTCTCTAGTATGTTTGCTTCATCTATATAGGATTTAAATGTAGAATGTTAGAGCCTGATTTTAAGTTCTTTTACAAGAAAACCACTATGTAGATGTAGAACTAGCTTCTGACTTAGATCAAACCAATGCTGTTAACGTGTTGCAAAAGTGCAAGATAGCAGTAAAAATGTTTCAGAATGCACGTTAAGCAAAAAGTGTATTTGGTGGCCAACCATGTTTAGTTGTTCCTACCTGTAACATAGACTTTAGTGCTTGTTTATTTTCATGTACTGTTTTGGAAAATATTTCTTTGCCTCTGTTGATGGCTTTTGTCTCCATCTAGTTCGTAAATCTTCTTTTTGTTCATAATTTTAATTGATTTGACCAGTATTTCTTCTTTTTGTTCATTAAATTCTGAATCTCTATGAGTTTAGTTAATTAAATGTTGCTTTGACATGGATATAAAACTTTCACTTGCTATCTTGAAGTGTTTAGAGCTTTATATCTCTGTCTATCGGTTGAAATTCTTTATATCAGTGGAATTTCATACTTTATAAGCTACTGGATAGCTGTTATTTTGTTGGTGATTATGGACAAGTTAGTAAGTGAATATCAGCTTAATGTGGATTGGTTCTTTGAGATAACTACTCTCTCTCTCTCTAAACTCAACTTCCCACCCTCTCCTATATCATGAGTACACTCTGTAACACGTAATATATAAATGCATTGATTCTGAATTCTTGACACTGTAAAGGCATATCTTTTCAAGAGTTAGTGATGGATATTCTACTTAAAACTTAGTGATTTAATTTTTTTCAGAATAATGAAGATGTGCTTCATAGTCATCCGGCAATCAAGAGATTGACTTGAAATTTAAGGTGTGCCAAGTGAATGTGAGTTTTCTTTTTCCATCTTTTCAGACTAGTTGAATTCTGTAATCTGTGAAAAGAATTGCTTGAGATCAATTGTTCAAATAGTATCCATGCTAAATATGATGATTTAGATATATACAGATGAAAAACAATCTCTTTCTCCTTCTTTTTCTCTCTGTGGATTCAAATATTTTCATGGTGTTTCACCAGAAAGCAATTGATTATTCTGAACTAACAAAATTTTCAGTATCTTATCCTTCCTCTTGCATCCTCCCAGTGCAAGAAGTACGCAAGTTGGACCGGGAAAATGAGGCTACAACTGGAAAGAGTTCTTCTTTGTCTGATTAATCTGGTTTGGATTCAGCAAGGTTTTTCTGGTTCGTATTTAGCTGTATAGTACTGCTTGATCAATTCTTCATATCCATTGAGTGAGAACTCAAAAAGGCCGAGTAGAGTTCTGCAATTATGTCATTGTCATGAAATTAAAAGGCTAATTTCTTTTTCTGCTGTAACTTGTAGTACTTGAATTATCATGATAGGGTGGTAATTTGCAAGACAAGTGCACATTTTCTTGTTTGGGAGGTCCATGTGTTAGGAGTCTTTGTATGGATAACATTTCTGAAAAAGATATGCTTATCATTCTTTGCATTTCTCAGTGGTAGATGGATATCCAAATACATCTGAAACAAGCAACTGGACATGCAGCTGTTCTACTAATGACCAAAGCAATCTGACTTTTGCTGTCCCCACAAGCTGCTATTCATCCTGTGACTGCAATCCCGGTATGTTGCTGGTCCTATCAGTACGAAAACTTTTTTTTAACAAGTAAAATTTGGCAAGACTTTTCAGAGGATAAATGATAAAAAAAAAAGTGAAGTATTTGTTTTTGCGCGTTATAGCTAGACCTGAATACATCACCATCTGTTCCGAATTGGGGGAGATATGTTTTATGCTTGGAAATATCTTTTGTTAAACATACAGGAGGACTGGTCAAATACTTAACGTTAGTTTCATCTTCAACTACCAATCTGTAGATGTAGCAACACTTTAATGTTAATAAAGAATACCCGCGTTTGTGAGGTTTCATTGTCTCAAATACATCGTAACATGTTTATTCTTCTTGAAGAAATTGTCATGTGCTGACAAGTTGAATTCAAAGGAATGCTTAACCTCTAAAGACAATGAATGGCAATGACCTTGTTTGAATTTTTGATGGAAGGAGATTTATGTTTTCAGAAACTAAAGAGAATTTTGCTAATTTATGCATTTGATATTGGACTTTGTACATGGGTTTGAAGTCTAAAATTTGTATATCTAATGTCAAGAATTCAAAAATGTTTATATCTCCAGAATATCTTGCTAGAAAATGTGATCTGAGTTCTATTGTTTTAGTGCAGCTACAGGAGGCTCTGGTGAAAACAGATGGATGTGTCTATGTGCGTCAGATGGTCTGCCTAAAGTGGCTACTGGAAACAATTACACCAGCTGTTTTTCTGTATGCAAGTGCAGTTCTGGTATTTTGCTTTTCCAAGCCATCTTGAAGTATTAGAGCAAACCACTACAAACTGTTCAAATTTCTCTTCACAAAATTGTCCATCAGCAGAACTTAGGCAATGCCAACTCAACCTTCACATCTACATTAGCTTTTGTATGACCAGTATGTTCTTTTTTGGCATTATGATAAAGTACAAATGTATCCTCAATCATCTAAGTCATCTGATTCATATCAGTTATCTTGAGCACCTCCTGTAGTGTAACTCCAAATAGGCAAATTACCTGAGGTGTGAGTAGTACACAAGCTTGAGCCAATGGCATTGTAGCATTTTGAGCAACTTCTTTTGGCTCTGGTCCTGCCAGCAGGAAATGTCTCTCTGTTTATGACCAAAACTATCCCAGTCATGTTAAGCATATGCTATATTAGAGGCAGCCTTTGATTACCCCTGTAGAAGCAGCTATACATGGTGGTCCTGGAGTTAGAACTATAGAAATTCTTTATGCTGTGGTCTGCCTTGAGTCTACTACTATACAGTCTATGAGTTGCTTTAATGCCAAGGCTGTCTATTTTTGCACAGGGCTATGCATTGTTAGAGTTCCATCCAGCAAGTTTATAATTGTTGAATAAGTATTTGTGTTGAAGTTCAAGAAACCACTTAGTTTCTTCTCAATGATATTATGAACAGAATGGTCTTTCAATTGCATCAGTAGATTGAAGAACCTTAACATTGCATAGTGTCAAGGATTCCAGCTTCTGCACTCTTTACTAGAAAAGAGTACATCCTTCATTTTTCTCGCAAAGAGTTCAATTTCCTGTGTATGTTGTTGAAAATTTGGAGTATCTATTTTACCCCAAAACTTCAGGGGGGATAAATAGAGAGGATGTAAACTGGATCTATCTATTCTTGATGATGCTATTTAGGTTTTATGATTGATATGTTTTAGTTTTCACAAAGTAGTTAATCTAATTTGTACTAATTACTCTTTAATTGTGTTATAAGGGGCTTGGATTGAAGAGCAGTCTTCGAAGAAGCGGATCACCAGCAAAGTTCTCATAATTATTCTCTTAATATGCATTACACTGACAACTCTAGCTTTTGTAGCTTCATTATTGTGCTACATCTATCGAAAGGATAAATGGCATACCCATCGATCATTATTCTCATCAGATAAACAATCATCAGATAAACAAACAAGTTGTAACAGTGCTACCAGCTTAATCAGCCAAGGGGCTTCTTACTTTCCAACATACGGAGGCTTATTTAGTACCCGGGTTAAATCTACAGCAGGTCAATGAAAATTTTTATTCTAGTTGTTTTCTTAAAGGAGCTTAAGTTAATTGTATGATTAGCAATATTGTCAATTAGTAACAATTTCAATATAGAATACCAATTCAGGTAGAGTTGGATCTTCTGTCATCTGACATCGTTTTCACTTTTTTGTGCTATATCTTTGCTTTCTCTAGGATGCTTTCCTAAGCCGTCATTGCTATCGAGAAACAAGTCTGGGGCATTGCAAGGAACGATCACAGAGTTCTCCTATTCTGAATTGGAAAGTGCAACAAACAAGTTTTCTGATTCTAATTTGATTGGAGTCGGAGGAAGCAGCCATGTATACCATGGCCATCTCAAGGATGGTAAAGTTGTGGCAATAAAGCGAATGAAAACTCTTGTGGGATCTGATGCAGAATCCATATTCCTCACAGAGGTAATACTTCAAACTGCTAATAATATCACCACATGTGGAATTTACTGTGATGCTAACCGATTAGGTAATAGATAATAAGATGTAGTAATATGTATACACAGTAGTTTTAAATTTTGAACACATTTTTCTGTGCAGATAGAACTGATAGCAAGACTGCATCATTGTCATGTGGTCCCTTTGCTTGGCTACTGCTCAGAACGCCAAGGAAAACATGCAGAAAGGCTGCTTGTGTTTGAGTATATGTCCAATGGTAACCTGAGAGAGTGTCTGGATGGGGCTTCAGGAAATTGTTTGGATTGGGGTACTCGTGTCACAATTGCACTTGGAGCTGCAAGGGGCTTGGAGTATCTTCATGAAGCAGCTGCACCAAGAATATTGCACAGAGATGTCAAATCCACAAATGTACTCTTGGACGAGAATTGGAGAGCAAAGGTCTGTAACCAGTCAAAATATGCACTGCAAATTGAAAAGCAAGATACAAAAGATTGCCATGCAACTAGACTTGGTCAACCTAAAATTTTCTTTTTCATGCAGGAGTTAATCAAGCTGATGATTGTTAATGTCTAAATATATCTGATTTTGGTTCAAACGAAAATCATTCTTTTTTTTTCAATCGACCTGTTGACATATTAATATTTGTTACAGATCACCGATCTTGGTATGGCAAAGCAGCTTCACAGTGATGGAATTCCCAGCTGTCCCAGCTCGCCAGCAAAAATGCAGGGTACTTTTGGCTACTTTGCTCCAGAGTATGCAATTGTTGGAAGAGCTTCTCTTAAGTCAGACGTTTTCAGTTTTGGGGTGGTTCTACTTGAATTGATTAGTGGACGACAGCCCATCCAGAAATCTGATAGTAAAGGGGAAGAGAGCCTTGTGATATGGGTATGGATAATTTGGACAAGTTATCTATGGAAAAAACTTGCCAAAAATTTATACCTACAAATTGCAAGTTAATAGTTAGTTAGAAACTAAAGCTTCCAAATGCAATGAGATCCATTTAATTAGAGGTGCTGGTTTTTACATTTTTGACCTTATTACAGGCGACACCTCAATTGCTAGACAGTAGGCGGGTGACCTCAGAGTTGCCAGACCCACGTTTGAAAGGGACCTTCAATGAAGAAGAGATGCAGATTATGGCTTATTTAGCCAAGGAGTGCCTGTTATTGGATCCTGATTCTCGACCAACCATGAGTGAAGTGGTCCAAATTCTTTCTACTATTGCACCAGAGAAATGTAAGAGAAAGAACATGTCTGTACAATTATTTCAGGTATCAATACTCGGAAACTATTACAGTTCATGATGCTTACCGTATAGCTATGAAATGACATTGGTTCATGATACTCCAGGTTTTGCACATTTAGGACTTTAACATGATAATTAGATCGTTCTCTATGTACCATCAAGTGACAGTTTGATTCATTTTATCAAATTTGATGTGGAAAGAATGAAATACTAAGAAAGAATTCAAATTTGATGAAATTTGCCCATCACCACATCAAACTTATTGGTCTAGACAAGCCTAAACGAAAATGAGACTAGGATTTCCAAACTTGTTTGGAGTCTTAATGATCTTGAAAATCGTGTTCAAGTTTGGCTCAAGTATTTTCTTGTACTGAGCCACGCTCTAGTTGAGCTCAGGTAGCTTAGCCCTTTTATATGTACATTGGTGGTTGTTTACTCAACTGAGCTCGGCCGAACTTGCCAGACACACATAACATTGTTCAGGCTTGGTTCATTGAGTTGATAAACCAACTTGAATTAGCAGTTATTGAGTAGAACTCTAGTTGCGGACCAAGGATATTCATCTTTCATATAAATAAAAATTAATATGTCAGCAAGAATTTCCAATAAGGCAACATTTTGGCTTTTGGTTATAATTGTTCACCAGAGTGTCTCAATGTAAAAACCAACTTGTAAAGCATTCATCTAACCATCTTAAACCTTTTCCCACCTTTTCTTATATCCTAAAATGTTGTATGCTTTCTTCTTCGTAATTTGTTAGCAATGGCACTCCCCTGACTATGCATGAAACATAAAATCTCAGTACAACAACCTGATGCTTCCACACTATCTTTTAAAACCTAAACAAATTCCTGGTTTGGTAGATTGACACATTCTACTTTGCATCTTTCACATTTTATGCAGAGCTCATTTAGTGGTGTCAAGGGAAGTGGATCCATAAACAAACAAACTTTTGATCCTGTTGAGAACGAGGAGATAAAGCACATAATGTTGGATAAAAATCTAGGTGGAGAGTCATTTGCTGTAGACATCAGCTCTAAACCATGTCTTGAAGAGTATGAGAAAGTAGCAGATCCTGTTTCTGTTGAGTACATAGAGAAATTGATTCTTCTATCATCAGGTGCTAGAAGTTGGCATTCGCAAGAGGATGAAGCAGTGGACTTAACTGAACCCCGTTATGAATCATTCTGTATGTCAAATGTCAATGTCCAGTAACTGCATTTGCAGTTAGAAACTGCAACAAACAGCAGATGCTTTTCAGTAGGTCTCCATAGTGAAATATTTGCTGTTTCACTTGATGGTAAGGAGCTCTGACTGCGGTCTGGTTTTCATTTTTCCTGGGAAATCAGATGTTTGTCAGATTATCTTACTGGTAATTCATTTCTTTATTTTTTTCACAGAGTTCAATGTAAATACTTTTTAGAGGCGCTCTTTAAGTGTTTTTCTTTATAGATGTAATATCAAACTTGTACAGAAACCTCTTGAATTTCATGTCCATAAAATTTTAAAACTTGGGGGCATTATTGGTGTCCACGGCAATTTCTTCCATTGCTGCCGTCAGTCTCTATCGAATGGCTAGCTTTCCTCTTGATTATACGTGTTTCCCATTTTTTAAGGTATTCTGGACGAAGTAGGATTGCTCTTTCACTAGTATTGGTTTCAACCGCTTTTCTATTGTGTTAGCTTCAGTGGTACTTGGAAGGTACAATAACAGAAGATCTCCATTCTCCAACGTTGTGGTTACTGGTTAGAAATTTTATCATGTGCAATTTATGGCTCACAATACACTCTATGGTCGTGGCATAACTCGGTTTCCAGTTTGCCCAACTTTGAATTTTTTTCTGCAGCTTCTGTAACAAAGATTGGCAATACCTGAAGCTCAATCTAGATGAGAGATAAGGGGCAAGATCTCTCAGAGGAATTCTCCTGAATATTCATTAGAAATTACAAGCTGAAAGGCTCAAGTAGTACTTGCTGCTGACAAGATGAAAAAATCTCATGTAAAATTCACGCGAGACAATTCCACTTTGTTCGAACGAGAGACAACTTCACTTCCATTGTAATCAGGAAAACGTAAGGGGACTGGATTCGCTGCCTCAAACCCCTTCAATTTGGAAAAATGCACAAGGGACCCATAGAGACAAAATGAGCTGTGGATACACAGTTTTTTGATCCACATCAACTTGTCAGGAAAACCCAGAAGATGCGTAGCACAAAACGAGAAGTTCCAATTCAAAGCATCGTAAGCCTTAATAATATCAAGGATTGGATCACAACAGATAAATATACTAGTTGAAGCAAGATCGGATCACAATAGAAAAATATCAACGAAACGTGAGAAAAGGTAATAGTAGGATAAGAGATGAAATTTGGAATCCCAAAAGCATTATAGTGTACACCCTGAAATTTAAGGAACAGATAGCACAGCAATGATGGTAAACCCCGAAGCGAGCATAAATCAAAGAAAGGGATGGTCGAAAAACAAGAATAGGGTAGCATGGCGATTTGCCTCATGGGTATCAATTGGGCTTTCTGAAGCAAAGTGTTGGCAAGTCCAAATTCAACCTACAAATTATATTAGTTTTCGGACTTTAGGCTTTTGAGTTTCGTTCACAAATTAAAAAGTTCATATTCAACTCATACTATTATATGAATTTCAAATTCAAATCGGACTCATAATTAAATATATAATTATATATAATATATATTTTATAACTATGAATTACTACAAATTTATATATAAATTATTAACATTTTGTCATAATATGATTATAAATTATAGATATTACAATATTATATATATATATATATATATATATATATATATATATATATATATATATAATTATACTTATACACGAGGTTGGGTCTTATTCAAATCTAATCTCAGCATGGCCTAAGTTCGGCTCACATTTAGTTCGGACTGCATATTTAGGTCCAAACTCTACACAACCCAATTAAATTTTAGCCTCAGTGAGCATTTTTCATGCCGAACAGATCGGATTCGGGCTGAACCAACTCCATTGACAACCCTAATTTACCTAGGGACAAAATAGTGGTTTGCCCAAGGAAAACAGAGAAAGAGCTCCAAATTAACTATTTTACAAACCTTTTTTTCCTTGGCAAATGATGTATATTGTTTGGATAGTCAAGTATTTGCTAAAATTTTTTAATTGCATTAAAAACATTTTTTTAATTAATTTTTTGTATTTTTACCACACACATCCTATCACAGAAAGTGTTATATTGTTATTCTAAGAAATTTCTATCCAAACACATAGCATTCCTCCGTCTTCTAGAAAGGAGAACGGAGCGCCCCAGGTTTCGCGGGTGCACCAATATTCATTACTGTGAAATCTCAAAATAATAACATATTATATATTTTTAGAGAAACTAAAGTTGTTTTATTGGAATTTTTATACTTGTTATAGGCTTCTTAACCTTTTTTGGTTTCGATTATAAACTTTTCCTTATACTGTTCGTACGTATATAAATTACACACTCATAATGATAATGATTTATAAATGAATATTTTACTAATTGATATGCAAAACTCGAAATGTATTGATTATTTAATTTTTGTATTATTTGACCTTCTTATGTTCTTGTTCTGGTTAAATGCACAGTAGCATGAGCACAAGTAATTACTTAATTATGTGAATAGAGTACAAATTTTATGATTATTTTCTTGAATATTAACTACGAGTTAATTGTACCTTAAAATAATAATTTGTTTATAGCACGTGTCTATTATTGATGTTTTTTTAATTATCTATGAACTATTAAATATAGAAACAAATTATAAAACTTTCAATATTGAAAAAATAAAATCATTAGTAATATTTAGAACGTTTCTTATTGTCTAATTAGAGTATTAAATTGCAATTAACTTAACTTATGATCGATACAAATGCATATATTTGATCTAAAATTACATCTAATCTTTTTGTGCTAGGATTTTAACTCTCAACCTCGAGCTAACTAGTTCGTTAACACGTACGTATGTGCTAGCTGGCTTTTATATGGCTAACTCATTTCAATGAATTAATTAAATTTGATTTTATAATTGTTTTGGTCAGACCTCAGATTGAGCGATCACACGTGCATACTTCTACTTGTCAACCCTCATTTCACCTAGTTGACTCCTTCCTTTCACCCCAAAAAAAAAAAAAGTGCAGCAGCTATGGTTTGGATTGTAGATCCTCCTCCATATTAAGTTCCTTACAATTAGCGCAGTTATATTTTTCAAAGATCATAGCTAAAGACAACTTTCACCAGTATACGATTTGTTATTCAAGATCATTTACAAGTGTAGTTTCAGCAATTGATGAAAGGGAAATGTGCTTAATCCCTAACAAAACTCAAAGCTTGGGATGTTAGCACGTACAATGGGCAGGTGAGAAATATAACTCCCTGACCAGCTGCCAAGGAATTATCTCTGTTTCTTCATATTAATGATCCATAAGCAGCAACTGTTAGTTGGAGGATACAATTTCACAAACCAATTAATTCTGCCTTTGAAAGGTAGCTGGATAGGGGCGCTCTAATATAAAAGAAAGACTGATAGATTCTTCCAAAAAGAAGTGTATTTTTCCTTAACTGGACTTCATGCACTAGAATCATGGATCCACCACCCTCAGACCCTCCACCGAGTCAAGCACCACTTCTATCACCATCACCACCTCAACCTCCTCAGTTCGGTGGATGTCTTGAATCATTGTAAGCTTTTCTCCCTTTTCTTAGAAGAATTAATTAGAGAAAATTGAAGCTGAAGTTTAGCTTTAACGATTTCTATTCATTATTTTTATTTTGCAGCCTCTGGTTTCTATCCTGCTGTGGTTTGTTGTCATGTTGCTGCCCTCCACTCTTTGAGCCATGGCCTCCACCTCCCTAGAGATTGCAATGCTTGCTTTTGATGTCTAAGGAATTTGACTACATTAATTTCTTATCCTGAAATCAGTGTCACCACATTAGTTTTATGCATTATTGTGCCACACCTTTGTATGTTTGTTAGTTTATCTTTCCTTTAACACTTCATGATAAGACTTTCATTGTTCTTGAAGAAAGAAATGAATCAGAATGTAGGGAATCATGATGTCCCTCTTCTTTTGTATTGAACATTATCCCAGTGAATGTGTTAGTCCATGGACTTGGAGGTTTCATCCCAGAAAAAAAAAAAGGGTTAAAAACAAAAAAGTTCCATGTAGTATACCTAATACACAAAAAGCCTCCTGTGGTTTTAAAACATACAAAACGACACCTCATATTTTGAATTAAATTGTAAACCAACAAAATTTGTTATATTTAACGAAATCCGGTAAGTTTAACAGTCGAGACTGTCATTTTCGTTAAGTTTAACGAATTCTGTTGGTTTATAATTTAGTTCAAAACATGAGGTGCCATTTTGTATGTTTTGAAACTACGGGAGGCTTTTCTGTGTATTAAGTACACTACATCGGGCTTTTTTGTTTTGAACCAAAAAAAAAAAGATGACTAAAACTGAAACAAAGGAAGATAGAAAAATGCACAAAAGCCATGATACTTAAACAAGGGAAAATTGGCTCTTAAGGCTACATAGCCAATAATTTGTGAGAAATAAGCGTTTAAGGCATACTCAGTAGTACAAAAGAACAGGTATTTAAGAGCGTCTCTTACTTGTTATGGCACCTTTTTT
Organism: Coffea arabica; assembly: GCF_036785885.1. NCBI lineage: Eukaryota > Viridiplantae > Streptophyta > Magnoliopsida > Gentianales > Rubiaceae > Coffea > Coffea arabica. Next base: position 46,667,858 of record NC_092311.1, read on the forward strand.
TTTTTTCCGCTCAACAGTCTTGTCATGATTCAAGGGGCAAGAAATTGAGAAAAGGGAAGAGAGAGGATTAACTTGAATGCTAAGAGAAAAATTGCATTAGGAAGCTAACTGCACCTAGCCCACCAAGACAAGGTGAACGCTTAAAAACATAGAAATTATTTGGGACAATTTCGTATAGCTCCCCTCAAGTTTCAAACCTACACTTACCTCCCCAGATGTGGAAAATGGCTCATTATCTTTTGATCATTCTGTTGATGGTTATTCATGGTGTACCTATTGAAATTTATACTTCAATTTTTCTTCAAGTTTTTCATGCAATGGTAAAAGATCAATATCCTTCTCTAGTTAGGAATAGAGAATCGTCATGAGTTATTTTTTTTAATGGTCCATGCAAATTAATTTCTTTCATGAACAAAGTTCTTGATCTCAATCAGCTTATGTACCGAGCTCATCATTATGTTCTTCAACAAGCATGTGCTTCAAGCCTTCAAACTTATTTACCAATTCAATTTTCGTGAAGAATAGGTTTTAGCAGCTCCTTATTTGATTAACGCAATACCAACTCTCGCGTCTAATTATCTCTGGTCACAGACCACATCACTCATCAAATGCTTTTTCATACCATATCATGTGACCATGTTCTCAATACATACCTCAGGGGACTATAACAGACGATTATGACTTTGAGCCCTCTCTCCTTTTTTTCCCCCTTGTAAGTCTTCTTCGAATCCAAAAAAAAAAAAAAAAAAAAAAATTATTCATGTGTAACGTAGCACCAAGAATCCCATGCACTAACGTCTAATTCCCTAATTTCCCAATTGTTTCACAAGCAAATTATCTAGATAGCCACTGAACTTTTTGAATAGTCAAGATTTTGCCATTCAACTATTAAAAGTATGTTTTTATCCACTGAATTATTAAATGTGTAAATTTTAGGTCATTTTATCTGATTCCACCATTGATTCTGCCGGATGTAAGGGTTCACACGATTTACGAGACATACTATAAATAGTTGGATCTGACAAAGTTAACGGTAAAATCAGATGGAATGATCCAAAATTTATATTTTTAATAATTCAGTAGATAAAAACATACTATTAATAGTTGAGTTGTCAAAACTCGATTATTCATAAAAATTTAGAGGTTACCAAGATTATTTGCTAATTGTCGCCCTGTGTATTTTGGGCGTTGAAGCAGGCCTTCTTCAAGATTTTAGAAAACGAAAATAAGAAAAAAAAGAAAAAGCCCAAAATCTGGGAAGCCCATTTTTTGGTTTTCCATCCAAGGCCCAGTATTCATCGCCAGGGCCAGTTATAAAGTTCTGCGCTGGTTGAAGACTGGTGGGGTGGTTGAGCGATGATTTATGAGCAAGGAAGCTCCAGCGTGAGACTGTAGACTGCAGTATACATATATATACAAGCCCGCAGCCCCGGACTCCCCCGGTCACTTTCTCCATTCGACGTGGTCAGTTTCATTTTCATAGCCCTTGGAGTATTGTGTAATACTGGTAATTTTTGCTCGAAAAAGGATGGCTGGAAAAGGTGGAGCTACTCCGGCGACCTACTCTCCATCGCTGACGACGGTCAAGGGCAAGAAAAAGCCCCCCATTTTCGCTGATGATGCCAATTGGGTTCGCTCTGATGGCCGTCACTTCCACGAGTGCAGGCCTGCATGTATGTTGTACACTGATTATATACTGTCTGTTATATTCTGAGTTTTGGCTCTGATTAATCCATGTTTAGGATAGAACTCTGTTGCATGTCATGTTTTTGCGCTTGAATATCTTCAACTGATCTATTACTCCGTTCTCCCCGTGCGGTGAATTTGAATGAATGATTTTCTTTCAATCACTAGAATTTATTTTGGATTGGAAAGATGGGTGCTTGAAAACAACCAGTTTATTTAGTGCTGTGAAAAACCCGGTTTTAGCAACAAAGACTGAATTTTGGTGCATGTGATAGAAGGGCGTTTGTCTTAAATCTTGGTATTTAGAAAAGTACACCTATGTGTTTATTGTGTTTTGCTTGTGTAATACCTTAATGTAGATAGTTAAGGTCCTTATCGGGATTGTGCCATTCTTGATGCGATTAAAATTATGTTGAATTATTGGCGTTGCACGGATTATATGAGAAAAACTTGATTGTAGTTGATTGACTTCTACATCTGGAAGCTGATGGTGCTACTGATTGTGTTTCATCTGTCAGTAGTTCGTAGAGTCCATAGACTTTATCTTTTATGGTCAAGGCAATTTAAGGGGATCACGTCATTATAGTTACAGAGGTTATGCGAGGGAATGACCATAAACAAAACATGGATGGTTGCAAGTAATGCATAAGTTTCTGGAAAGACAGCAAGGCAATTCATACAACTGAGGGCTTAGAGTGCAAACCAAGAGTATTATGTCTAGAGTCACCTAATTTGGCTTCTGATGAATTTGCAGCATGTTAAGCGTGCTTCGAAAGTCAATTGAGGAAGGAGCCTGTTAAAATTTGTAATGGTTGATGATTAGATTCCTCTATGTCGAAGGGGCCCATGGTGAAGGATATTCTCATGCCACGTGGTTGAAATGCCCTTTTTATTATGCATGTTACACATGTGGTGTTTAAAAGCACCTTGTTTTGGAGACTGGGAAAGAAAAGTTTTGGCCCTTATTTAACTGCATTTACTTCTTTGATAATAGAAGAGAGCATCCTATATTTGTATTTAAGGTTTTCTGTTTATCTTTGAATACCATGTTGTGGGATGCTGGTCTGATGGGACTGTTGTGGGATATCATTGGAGGATCTTAAATTGGAAAGATGTATCGCTAGGTGGAGATGTACCCTTAGTTCTTTCCATGAATGCCAAGATCTTATTGTTTTTGGTGTGTGGTCGTGTAATTTTCCAATTCCTCTACTACATTTGAGATTTGATTACTTAAATATTCTTGTTTCCTTACACAGATATATGGTACAGTACAAGTTACCCACTGTTTCCAAAACTGATAAACCTTTACTTCAAGTATTTTTTTTTTTTTAAACTTTTTTACTTTTGGTACCACTGAAACTGATGCTAGTCCATGTTCGCCTTCTTTTGCAAGTATTGCTGGTACTTAACTTGCAATGTTCCATGGCTTGGTTGGCTGTGACCCTAACATCTTTTTGTTCCTTTTGGGCTACGCGTGTAGTAAAAATTTATAATCAAGGTACTTGTTCATTTTTCTGACATCTATATGAAAATGAATTATGAGTAGTACCTAAGATAAGGTATGGCTCTATTGAAGGAGAAAAAATGTTTTAGAATAGGGAGTCTCAAGCCCAACTCTGATCAATTGACTTGGGAATAAATCTTGGGAAAAAATCTTGTGATCAACTCTGATCAGGGCTTAGATTGTTGAAAGGTAGGCAGACTGGAGAAAATCACTGTCTTTTTGTGATCTGGTCTGGTTTAACGAGCCATTTTCTGGACAACATATTCTGCGACTGTGTACATTGTAGCATGATCAAATTGTTTGACCATCTTCTGTGTGCCTTCTTAAGCTATTGTATCACTGATCATTAATTGATCACTCAGATGTTTGTGACTTACAGTTCTAAGGACAAATGCAGTCAATTCTGCCTCTGGATCTGCTTATGCGGAGTTTGGAAACACCAAGGTCATAGTGTCAGTGTGAGTATGTAGCTTAATTGGCAGATGTTCTTTTATTTCATTTTATTGTATGACTTAAGTAAGCAGCAGATTCTCTGCTACAATTCAAATACTGGTACCGTTGTATCTGAGGGTTATTTCATTAAATGGTTTAGGCCTTTGCTTAGGGTGTTTCTAGTTGTCTAGGTAGAGAAGAAAAAATGAAAAGGATGAAGAAGTTTAGTATTAAACTTCCTCCAAAATAGTTCTTGCCATCCTTGATTTTCTCTTTCTATTCTTCCGTTCTGAATCAAAGGTGTGTGAAGAGTGAAAATAAGGAAAAAGCAACATAATTATTTGTTCATCAATTTTCACGGAACCGGCTTCTGAGTGTTTTCTTGCATCCTGTTCTACATCTGGAAGTTGGTTTTGCTATCAGATTATGACTAAATTTTTCTGGCCATTGTTAGATTTGGGCCAAGGGAGAGTAAGAAAGCAATGATGTACAGCGATGTAGGTCGGTTGAATTGTAATGTCAGCTACACAACTTTTGCTACTGTCCACCGCAACCAGGTAAACTTTAGAGCTATCTAGAACCCTTATAGTGTCATGAACTTTTCCTTCTGTTTTACATCTTTCCTTAAGAATTTTCTCTATAACTAAAATAAGGCTTCTTATGCATTAGGGATCTGATAGCAAAGAATTATCATCAATGCTGTATAAAGCTCTGGAGGGTGCTATAATATTGGAATCTTTTCCTAAGACAACTGTAGATGTTTTTGCTTTGGTTTTGGAATCTGGTGGCAGTAAGTTTGAGTTCTACGTTGTGCCTACGGAGTAAGTCTGTGATGTCGTAGACTTGGAACTGATGTGCGGTATTGGCAGGTGATCTTCCTGTGATTATCTCATGTGCCAGTCTTGCTCTAGCGGATGCCGGGATCTTGTTGTATGACTTGGTTGCCGCTGTTTCTGTGGTATGATACGAGAAATGCACTCTTATGGCAAGGTTTTAGACTAGATGATACCAAATATCTACCATGGTTTGGCCTCCAGCACTGGCTATAAAACTGATTTTGTTGATACTATACCACATAGGGTAGGAGAGTGGATCGTGATCAGTGTTGTTATCCTGTTTCTACCTATTGCATTTGTCATCACCTAGATAATCATGTTATGTTAGGAAACAATTTTCACCTCTTGAATCCTGTCAATTTTCTGTATGCTCTGGATGGCAGCGTTGTGATAGCACAGTGGAGGGAAATGAGGTTGGTGAGATATTTCCTCTGAAAACATGTGTTTTGTGTATTTCGTGAAAATTTTTCTTTGAGGCTGTGTTGCCTGTTCTTTAGGCGTGATCTGTTTTGTTATGTAGGTTGATATTTCCCTATGGCTAATCTTACGAGAAAGACAATGTTATACACGACCATCTTTTGCTGTTCCTCCTTTTTATTAGCTTCATGTAAAATTGTCCAAGTATATGTGAGAAGCTTTTTATTTACAACCTAAAACACCTCCAAATGGATTTATTTTTGGATCCTAATTATTTGCTAATTGTTATGACTTATAGCCAAGACTTCAGGCTCCTTTATCCATATGCTTGCGACACTTTTTCAGTGTGGCCTTTTACCTTGTCCTTGAAGAAGTTTTCCCATAACAATTGATGCACGGTGTTCAGGTTGTTATCTATCTGCCATCCATCCAACATTAGCAATATGTTTGCTATGCAAACAGTTTACCTGCAGTGGTGGGCTATTTGGGGAAAATATATTATCATACTGCATCTGCTATCAAAGAATTTCCTTTAGTAATCGTTTCTATGAACTATTATGATACTGCATCTGCCATTGGTGAAGTATTCATAGTAGATGTGATTCTTGTGTGGTGCGTTAACTAAATTGCTTTGTTTTCCTGTTTATAGTCCTGCCTTGGAAAAAACCTTGTCATTGATCCTATTTTAGAAGAAGAAAGCCCCCAAGATGGGAGCTTTATGATTAGTTGCATGCCTTCACGTAATGAGATCACTCAACTTACTCTTACGGGAGAATGGTCAACCCCAAAGATTAGTGAGGTAAGCTATGAGGCTCGGTATGTATGCTAACGGGGGCTGTGCTTGCTCTGTCCCTTGTGCCAGATAACAAGGCATAAGAATTCATTAATAGTTTATACCTTTGATTGCTAAGTAGAGCGTAGGAAGCTAACGTACTCTTTTTCTTTGTGAAGGCAATGGAGCTATGCCTTGATGCCTGTTCAAAGCTTGCAAAGATCATGCGGTCAAGTTTGAGAGAACCTCTATCTGCTTCTGAGGAATAAGGAGTATTAGTACTTTCGCTTAGTACATATATAAATACATTTTCCAATTTCTTTTTTGTTGGGCCAACAATTTTGTGGCTTGCTTGAAAGTTCATAACAAGTGGTTGGCCTGAAATTTTGAGCAGTTGTTTGGTGCTAATTCTGACGATTGCTCCTCTTATATATTTTCTTGCTTCATTTAATCAGAAATATCTATATTGAGTCTTCTTTTGAGCATGTGTAGGATGAATTTGAGAGCTCCCCATTTGAATCCAGTATAACTGAGGCAGTGTAAAGACATTCTTGGTCTTCCATCAGGCTTCTGTACCCGCTGTTATTAATTAGTTCTCTTGGGACTTACCATTAGGAAAATTGTGTTGTGGCTTAGGACAAGATGAGATTATGTTTGGTTGAGTTTCAGATCCAAACCTAATCTGATATATCCACATGCATTCGTGCAAATCATAGCAACATCTGCAAATATGTACAAAACTCCAAGTTGATCAAACTTGTGTAGTTGTAATCATGTGGTTGTTCTACTTTAATAGTACTAATACTGGCAACAGCCAACAACACATCAAGGCTGCCTAGACAGGTAAAAGGGGTTCTAGCTAACTTCTAAGCCAGCTTATTTCAGCCAACCACATATCAAGGCTGCCTAGACAGTTAAAGGGGTTCTAGCTAACTTCTAAGCCAGCTTATACCATGCATCGTTAATGTTGTTGCAATTGGTTCCCCAGTGTGTGAATGGCTATCATCCATCCATGGATGATATGATGGAGTGGGCTCAGATCCAAATATGAATACGAATAACCTCCGACTAGGTAGGTACCAATTCATTGACATCGTATTTGTCAATGCAAATATGAGAAATGGCACAGAGCTGGCTAACTCTAACTGTTATGGATTTGGATGGTTTTGCTCTCCGCAGAGTTTAAAGTGAATGGTCCGCCCCAGACCAAATACCAAATAATTAATATGCCAGACAGCCACATCTATTTCGAGTTTTCAATGATTAATAACTCTTTGATATCAATCAACGATAAATTTATATCCAAAACTAGTACTACCATGAAAGTAAGGCACTGGGAATAAAGAGTTGCTTATTTATTCCCTATTCAGACAACAATGAAAAATTGGTGCTTTGAGAAAGAGGAAAAAGACTGACCATCTTCGGAACAATTTAGTGCATGTATTCTTTTTCTTGCATACGTGTATTCTTGTCATTGAGCAATGGCTTCTTGTGTTTCTATGACAAATCTAAATTGAAGAAAAGGTCGACTTCCATTTTAAGTACGTCAAGACTATTTCTTTAGCCCGACGGGCATGCACTTCCGCGGTCGTTGTAGGGGCCACGAAGCTTTAATTTTCCATCGTGGACTTGCGGAAATCTGGCCGCCTTTGTCGAACCGAGGCCTGCCTGTGCCAGCTAACAATTAGTTTTTCTTTTTTAAAGTTGATGGTATTAAACTAATTGCTTTGACAATTGCGGTTCTGCAGGGAAGCCATAATTTTATCCATCATTACACTTGCTCTTATTTTTATTCTTCATGTCTACACTTTGCCCTGCCCGGCAAATACTAGTGCAGACTCAGGACTCGTTTGGAATTGCGATACTTTTGTCAAGCAAATACTTTCGGATGACAAAAGCATTTTTAACATGTTCGATAAGTATCATTCCTTAGTGAGTTCTTGGCCAATAAAGCATTTTTGGCATGAACTCAAAATTGATATTTTTAGAGCAATTTTCCTGTTTCAAAAAAAAAATCGACTTTAACAATTTCATTAAAAATTTTGAACTAAATAAAGAAAGAAATATGTTTTAGAAATTGCAAATTATCAAATAAAACGATACTCGTGCAAGTGTGCACCTAAATAATATAATTAAGCACTTAATAAGTATTTCAATAAAAAAAAAAAACTCTACTAATTCAGTGCTTTTTTGATAAGCCACTGCGACCCCTTACTCTATGCCTCCACTCGTAAACCTTGCATCCACCAAGTTACCAAATTATCATCAGTTATGACCTGCGAATATGCAGTTTTTATGGATGCAAATTGGTTGAGAGCCGTCACGAATTTGCTTGAAGGATCGGTTGCTTGCTCCAATAACAAAATGTACGTTGAGTCTTGGCATAGCATTTGCCGAAACCAAAAGAGTGACTCAAGAATCACTTTTTTTTGTTTATTTTTTGTTTGGTTTGGTTTGGTTGGCCACTCGGTCTTGGGTTGCGGAGACTTCAGACTTCAATTACTTAGGGAGTCTTGTAAATGGTAAGTTGCTCGGAGTTTTGTCTCTCGGGGCCATGGGTTCAAGTTTTCTAGTCACCGTCGTCAGGCATATATAGGGAGCATGGGTGGTGGAGGCAACGGGGGAGGGGGGCCTTGGGGTTGGGGGCAGCTGAGTCATGGTCAAGGCCTCCAGACTAACAAACTCAAAAAGATAGATTGATAGATCCGGTCTCCTTGGGTTTGACATGTACATCTTGTGGAATTCAATGCTGACCATCTTCATAGTAGTATTACATGCTAATTCAATTCCCTGCTTGAAGTTTTCCTATATACCAGTATTTAATTATATGCATCTCCTTCCTTCCTTGGTACACACCGACTAATAAATTTGCAACATTCCAAAAACTATGCGTATACTACGTAAAGATTTACCAGGACACCATTTTGGAATTGGACATTAGGGTTTCATATTCCACGCACCAAAAAGATTTTTTTTAAAAAAAGAAAAAGTGATAGTTTGGATGCTATAGTTTTCTCCACACTCGTGATCAGACTTTTTTGCTTTTTTTCTTTTCAGTTGTTCAATTGATCACGAGAAGTTGCTAAACATGAATGGATTTTACTTTCAAAGTTCACTTTTACGTTGGGTAATTTTGTGCTTTGAAGCTTTATTTTAGTGTATCCAAAAGTTTGATGTACTAAAACTAGGCAAAATTAGTTAACAATTTTTTTTCTTTATGTCTTTCAAATTAACAATAATGAAACTAAATTTGGGATTTCATTTCATTGACATCATCCCTTAAAGGTTGTCCACTTGATCTTCTTCCTCTTTTTTTCTTGATACCAACCCACTTTGTCTACGTTGAAAAGGATGATAAATGCCTATTAAATACACTTGAATAAGATACACGTACGCCTTGAAGTCTTGATTTAATAATTATTGAGTGGTTCTGGCTTGACTATCAATTGAAAGGCAAAGAGGGTTCAAAGTCATGATACTCTACTCTTTCACGTACGGTTCAAAGACATGATTAGTCCACACACCATACTATTGTCTGTCAAGGTTCATGTCTGTACTGTGAAATGTTTCCATATTGCAGACCCCAAATAAATATTTGAACACTTCGACGAAATACATCTACAAGCAGAAAAGTATGTATATAGAAACAAACCCCCAAAAAAAAAAAAAAGGAAATAAACCAGATGGGCATTTATCAACTCGAAATGAAAAAGAACAAATCTCGAAATTAGTCAACTCCTCGGATCATTTATAAAATTGTTGTGCTTCAAGTGACACCGCTACTTGACAAAACAATTATTAGAAGGATCTTTTTAGTAAACGTAGAATAGGTATTCGTTAGGGTCCCGTTTGGAGTTGTATGAGTTATAAATAAACGCTTTTGATATAAATACTTTTCAAAAAAAATGTATTTCTAAGTTATTAAAACTAGGCTACTTAAGTTACGAAAAAATTAGTTACCAAATATTTTTTTTAAAAAAAAAATTATATCTAGTACTGCTTAAAAGAGCTTTTTGGTAAATGCGCCGCAACCCTAAATGGAGCATAAGAATCCAACTTTATTGTTTAGATGTGTGTTCATATTCATTAATCTTTTGTATTTAAACACTTTTCAACTTAATTTTACTTTTATTGACAATTAAATACCTAATTAACCAAGCCTTTATATATATATATATATAAACAGCCCTATACACAATTAAATTCGAAGTATGTGGAGGTGGACTCATTAATGGTGAGTCAAAGGCATATTGTATTTTCAATAGCTCATTTCATATACTAACATAATAATAAAGCAAAAAAATAAAAACTATTCTAATTTTTTCTTTGCTTCGGCTCTTTTCTTCGTTTCTCTTATAATTCAGATTTAAAAGAAAAAAAAAATGGACCAATGCATTGATTCAAATAAAATATATGAACGTGCTTTCGTATAAAGTCGAACGTTTAGGTGCATATATAGTGTGCAAGACAGGATTTGTGTAAAAAAAAAAAGACTTTATTTGTAAATAAAAACACAGTAAAATATTGAAATATTCCAAACCAAAACCACAGAGTGTATTCTGCACACTAAAATGGTGACATACTTACCAAATAAATAGCTACTTCTTTATTTACATCCGACTTCTTTCATGTCAATTTCCCATCCGTTTTTATTTTTTTTCTTTTCTTCTCCAAATTTCTTTGAAAGGTTTATCAAGTATATCACCGGGTTCGAAACCTCCCGATAAGAGCAGAATAAACAATTTAAATATTTTTAAATAAAGTATCAAACTAATCAGACTGTGAAGTTTCCCAAATATATTCATCTTCCAAAGAAAATAAAGAAAAGATATCAAAAGAAAAAGGAACATGAACAGAAAAGTTTCCTTAACTCCTCTCCAAACTTTGAACCTGTACTTTTCCAACAGTTGCAAAGCCTCATACATTATAGCCTATAGGGATGGAAAATGATGCTAGTATGGTTGGCAATTCGGCATATTGATAATGGTAATCAAATGACATAAACTTCTGGAAACTTGTCTTTTCTTTTATTTTCCTCTGACTTTCAAAGTACCAGTGTGAAAACGAGAAAATTGATTCATCCATCTTTATTGATTATTCCCTTCTGATCGCCAAAGCATCATCATGGGGTGAGTTAGTAAGCGCAAACTTTACGAAGAACACAACAAAATCATGCAAAAGAGACTTTGTAACAAAAGGCAGTTTGCAAAAAGATCATTGCCCTCCCACTTGACATCCCTGCATATCCCAGAAAAATGCTGGTATATCTTTCTGTACATTTGTTTGCAGCATTTTCATTGAACCCTACAAGCATCTTCAGTAGATTCCATTTTGTTGCTAATCTCTATTTCCAGAAAAGATTGTTTCTTGATATGGACATCTCATGGACACATTTGGTTCGAAGAACTGTGATTTTTGTGTTAACTACATTGGATTTTTTACTCTCTTAAATGGGAATTCTTTCATGTTTTTTCTGGTATAACTTGAATCATATTAATATTTATCATTTGAATAGTAGAACCCACAATTTGTTTTGTCATGTAATGGTGGAAAAATCAGTTATTATGCTCCTTTCCACTTTAAACGGTTCATTACTTCTAGAACAGTAGCTTAAAGATTTTTGAACCCGGGACGGTTTGGGGATAGATTTGAACTGCAAATTTAATGTTCTTAGGCTAATGCATATGATGCATAGTTGGTTGACTGGTTCTTGCTTCGACTGGACTTCGAATCCGAGGCTTTTTCCAAAGTGGTTTATGAATTGACTGAATTATATAGGAAATTCGAGGGACTTGGTCACATGGTTGACCTGAACCTTTGGTCCAACTAGGAGGAGATGGTGGATTTTTTGTTATTACTCCATATACAAGTTGATACATAACCTTTTCATTTCTTCACATGATCTCTGCTGAAGGAAAGGAAACTACAGCTGGGGCTTCTTTGCTTTGGTGGCTTAGGACTCATAAGCAATCATTTTCCGGTCATACATTACTGGTTAAAATTGATTTGCCTCTTGGTTTTCAATGCTTCACAGATCAATATCTCTAATCCTGAACGCCGTGGAAGGTTTTGAGCATTCCACATGGCTTATATTAGTTGCAAGTCTGTAAGGTCGGTCCATTGCTCCCACTTGAGTTTTTTCAGTACTTAATCAACGGATGATTTGTGATCTATGCATGCTTCTAGTTTCAAACATTTGAATTCATAGCGGCATTGTTAAGGTCAGTTTACTGCTCGAGAAACAAGTCTAACTTGGCATCATGACTATCAGATTCCAAGAAGATTGGGAGTCCGCAAGACACCCAACAGCTAACGGAGACAATGGGATTAAGGTCAAGTACAAGATTGATGGAACGGTATTACCAGAGCTGGGCTCTAGGAAGCGGGAGACGGAGATAGCAAAATGTGGGAAATCTTTAAGAGCTAAAGTTCTGTCCCGAGTTTTCTCAGAGGATTATGAAAGAGTACAGAGAAAAATATTGGATCCTCGAGGACCTACAATTCGTAGATGGAATAAGATATTCTTAGTAGCTTGTTTAGTTTCTTTGTTTGTTGACCCTCTGTTCTTTTACTTGCCTGTGGTAAAAGAAAATGTGTGCATAGAAATTGGAAGTCACCTTGAAATTGCCCTTACAGTGATAAGATCAATAGCGGATATCTTTTACATGATTCAGATTTATGTGCGGTTTCGTACGGCTTATGTAGCTCCTTCTTCTCGCGTTTTTGGGAGAGGAGAGCTCGTTATAGATTCTTCAAAGATAGCAATAAGGTATTTGCGCAAAGGATTTTGGATTGATGTCATTGCTGCACTGCCCCTACCTCAGGTCTGAAATGTTAAATGTTCTTCTTCAATCCTTCGAGGAAATTGATGATGATACTGACCTTTTTATTGAATTTCAGGTGTTAATGTGGGCTGTCATTCCTAATCTAAGTGGTTCAACGATGACAAAGACCAAGAATGTCCTCAGATTCATTCTTATTTTTCAGTACCTCCCAAGACTATTTCTCATATTTCCGTTGTCAACACAAATTGTTAAGGCTACAGGGGTTGTCACTGAGACAGCTTGGGCAGGAGCGGCTTATAATTTGATGCTCTACATGTTAGCAAGCCATGTAAGTAATTAGAAAGTATTCTCAAATTGACCATGAATAATTATTAAGCTGGACCACTACTGCTCAAATAAGCATGCTCTTTTATTTGCTCAGGACGTTCAACCACATAGCCACTCTGTAATTTATTTCTTACTATCCTGTTTGCTTGAAATGTATATACTTGGTTCTCAGTAAGGATTGGCAAAGCCATGTAATAATAACTGGATCACATGATGCTGTTGGAATTGCCAAATATTTTATGATGAAATTTACTGGCCTTCTGGATATGTTCCATATTAGAACTTGTGTCTTTCAACAGATGGAAAATTAGTGCCTAGCAGGCTCATTGATTTCATCTACAATTTGTTCTAAATTTAGGTTTTGGGAGCTTGCTGGTACCTTCTGTCTGTTGAGAGACAAGAATCATGTTGGATTAATACCTGTAGTCACGAGAACCATATATGCCAAGATGAGTATTTAGATTGCAGGTGGCTTAAGGAACCTGGTAGAACTGCCTGGTTCCAGTCGAGCAACATCACAACCCAATGTGATCCGAACAGCAGTGCTTATCCATTTGGTATATATGGAGATGCAGTAACGGTTGATGTTACATCTGCAAAGTTCTTCCATAAGTACTTTTACTGCCTTTGGTGGGGCTTGAAGAACCTAAGGTGAGATTCTTTGCTAATCTGCTATATTTGTCAATCTGTTCAATGCATATGAGACATCATTCTTTGATAATTTGTGATATGGTCATCATGTTGATTTGGTTCCCGAACTCTTGTGGTTATATCCAGTTCGCTAGGGCAAAATCTTTCTACAAGCACATATGTTGGAGAAATACTTTTTGCAATTGTTGTCGCAACACTTGGCCTAGTCCTCTTTGCCTTGCTTATTGGCAACATGCAAGTAAGTTTCTCTATTTAATTAATATGTTATTGGGTTCATTCAACTTCTTGTGCTATGAGAGTCTATGCATGTATTTGAGGATAAAAAGGGCTGGAGTTTAATTAAGGTTTCACTCAGCTCAATTACTTCAATTCTTTACATGATTGCTCAACCTTTTTACCTGTAGCCGTATAAAGTCCTCTAGGCCAAACTATCTATCGTGGACACATGCATTTTCTTGGTTAATTCATGATAGAAATTCCGTTTAGAGTTTAGTTTCTTAAACCACTTTATGGATTTTCCCTTTATGAACTTTAAAATGCTGATATACCTTCACTGGCAGACATACCTCCAATCAACAACAGTAAGATTAGAGGAATGGAGGATCAGGAGGACTGATACAGAGCAATGGATGCATCACAGGCAGCTACCTCAAGAGTTGAGACAGTCCGTCAGGAAGTATGATCAATATAAATGGGTTGCTACAAGGGGAGTTGATGAGGAGGCTCTTCTTGAAGGACTTCCTCTGGACCTTCGAAGAGATATTAAACGCCACCTTTGTTATGATCTAGTTCGACGAGTAAGTCTTAGTTTTGTGCTTATTTTGCAGCATTTGGTGTAGAGTTTCATATATACTTTGCTGGTTGCATTAAGGGCACGTAGCCACCTCAGATTCAACATTTGAGCTGTATAAAACATTGTATGGCTCATGTCTAGAATCTTTACCAATTTGTTAATCTGTAGCCCAATTCTGTCAATTGTCCTAGAAATAGGACAAAATTGAATGTCATTTCCTGATCCAAGAATAGCGGACATTAATACAAAAGCAATTGTACAATAGGGGAGGAGATTCTTTTAAAATCGTTTTATGTACTTGACATTTGCATTGTCGGTTTACCATATGAACAGGTGCCGTTATTTGATCAAATGGATGAAAGAATGTTAGATGCCATATGTGAGCGGCTTAAGCCTGCTCTTTGCACTCAAGGGACTTGTCAAGTACGTGAAGGCGATCCTGTTAATGAGATGCTGTTCATAATTCGAGGGAACCTTGATTCTTACACCACCAATGGCGGACGTACCGGTTTCTTCAATTCATGCCGCATCGGTCCGGGTGATTTCTGTGGTGAGGAGCTGCTGACATGGGCCCTTGACCCGCGTCCAAGTGTCATCCTTCCATCTTCCACCCGCACTGTGAAAGCCATCTCCGAGGTAGAGGCTTTTGCCCTCATAGCAGAGGACCTAAAGTTTGTAGCAGGCCAATTTCGAAGATTGCATAGTAAACAACTTAGGCACAAGTTCAGGTTCTACTCGCACCAGTGGCGAGCATGGGCAGCTTGTTTCATCCAAGCAGCTTGGCGCAGGTACAAGAAGCGCAAGAGTTTGTCTGAACTTCGGACTCTGGAGAGCCTGAGCTCCGAAACTGAATCATCAGATGGACAGCCAGACGGTGATGGTCCTCCTCCACCTGGTTCAGGTTTCTCTGTGTATGCAGCAAGATTTGCGGCCAGTAGACGAGGTCTTCACAAGCACTCAGGATCAGATTCGAGCTCAGTTGGTGCGCTGCAGAAACCAGCTGAACCTGATTTCTCTGTAGAAGAGGAATAAGTTGACAATAGTAGCGCATAAAGGTACAAGAGTGAGCTGTACATTAACCTTGTTCTCCATACTCTTGAAATATGTTCTGTAAGACTTCGAAAGAGCTACTAACGCTCCTTCTACCTGTACATTGTGCTGAGGCTGTGAATAAAAGTGGAAATAAAGCTTGTAAGAAAATATTTGCCTGTTGCATTGTGAGAATTACACGAGCCAGCAGCAAATCTCAGAAACCTTGAATACTAAAAAAACCACAAATTAGGACCTTTGAGCAAATTGGATCATGATGGGAATTCAAGTTGGGTTCAGTCCATTGGCCCGTAGACCAAACTGACTCATGGGCTGTGGGGAAGTCTGAGTCGACCAGATGCAATCAAGTAAATGCCGGTAATGCTTAGAGCAATAGCCACCCACAAGTCAGAACCACAGGCATTGTGATGCATGACATGTTTGATTCGTTGTTTATTATTATTATTATTATTATTCCGAGGAGGTTTTAATATAATGACTTAAAGTTGATAATTTAGAAATTAGAGATTCTGAATTCAATTTCTTCTACCCGTTCAACTTTCCCTTCCTACTTCTTAGATCCACCCCTCTTCCTCTAAAAGAAAATAATACTCTATTTTTAGAAATTTGTTTCGTTCATGCCGCTCCTAATAATTAGTTGTTTTAATATTTCATCCAAAAAGGTATTTATATATATAATTAAAACTTCAAATTCTCCTCGAGAACAAGTTTCTTTTGGGGTCTCAATTAATTGTTATTCTTAACTAAAGGTAGAAGGGACCGCAAATCAAGTAAATAAATATTAATCTCAGAAATCTCGGTTGAGCCGTGTACGCTCTCCAATCACCAAATTTAGATGCTCAAATTGGAATTCTACCTGCGAAAATTCAAGAAATGAGTCATATAGATTTGAAACAAATTATTGCACCCCGGATTTGTTGTGGCTAACTAATTTACTGACAAATAATCCAAAACAAAGTCAAGTCAAATAAACCAATGATGATAGCAAAAATAGTTATGAAAAAAATTTAAGGATTAAAAAAAGAAAGGAAAAGAGTAGTGGGAAATGTCATCCTTTTATAAATTGGGTTTGTCTGACGGGTACTTTATGAATATTTGTTAAACTGTAATTCAGCTGTTCAAATTTTTAAAAGGTTTGCCTGACTGATGTCTGATAAACACTCGTCAAAATGTATTTTAGGTGTTAAATTTTTTTAAAAAATAAAATTAATTAGAAAAAGTGCATAAATGCAAAAAAAAAAAAATAATAATTAAAATTAGTGAAAGCGTATAAATATAAAGAAGAGTAATGATTGTAATGTGTGTATTTAAATAGTAGTAAGTTATGTGTGAATTAAGTTCATGAACGAATGCTCATTAAACACTCTTTTAAAAAAATTAGTGTACCCTTTGCATGGACATGAAGTGATTTTTTAAACTTGCATTTTTGTAGATGAACTCTTCCAATATTATCTGTCACTGAAAAATACAAAGATTCGTCTCTCTTCCTAAATTATCTGTCAGTCAAATAAAGAAATTACAGAGATTCGTTTGGTATTTCATATTAGGACCCACTCATTCTCATCTTGTCATGCTAAAGTTAGTAGTACCAGAGAAGTAATTTGGGTAAGTTTCACTGGCAGATTTTGTCTCGTAATCAATAATGTTATGTTTGTATCTAGAAATGATGGTGAGTGAGTCTTAGCGCCGTACAATTAAGCAATAATAAGGGTTGAATTCAATCACTAATACTTCAAAGATTCTCATGCAATGTAATGATGTTCTTAATTGAGTGATCCAAAAGAATTGAATTTAGTCTCGTTTTTCTACAACTTTCTCTTCTCACGTTGGATTTTAGTCAAAATTGGCCATTCAAGCATTGGAAAAGAAATTCACTGGTGAAAATTAAGAGAAATTACTCAACGGCTGCGGACTAAAAACAGAAGTTGATTAATGATTACTCGGGATTTAATGATCATAATGAACATTAACGTCAAAATTAAGTTGGCAATCCGCAGGACATTCTCACCTTGATTTTACGTTTGTCCGAGAAATAGTTAAACTCCCCCCCCCCCTCCCCTTCTCCCACCACATACCCCCTGAGGAGGTCGTTTTTGTCCTGCTGGAGTGGATCACCCGAGCTGGAGAAGACCTCTGATCCTAGGTGGTTGACTCAGACGAGGTCACCTGCTCAAATTGTAAGAGGGACTAAAGTCCCCGGTGTAACTCCGAAGCTTAAGTTAGTTCGGTATTTTAAAGAGCAATATGGCTAATGTTACCAGAAATTTGGCCGTCCCCTTCTCAGTAGAAGTCTTGAGTATTTATAGAGGATGGACAGGAGAGAGGGACTGCTTGCACAGGTCCCTAGAGATCTGGCAGAGTCAGCGTATCAAAGTGACTTAATGGACCCTGCAGAAAGGTGCGCCGGGACAGCTGTGTCAGTCGGCGCGTGTCAGAGCAGCTTTGCCAGAAGTGTCAGAGGTGTCAGAGGTGTCAGAGCTCATGTTTCACAACTCCGGTTGTCTGGTCATAATTGACCTCGGCTAAGTGAAGGAAAACCTTAGCCGAGGCTGTAATTAAGCCGAAGTCCTTTCGCGATGGAGAACGGCCGAGGTGGTCGGAGCCTAAGAGACATAGGGCGGGACCCCAGCTCTGCCGAACTGGAAATACCCTCCTCACCCCCCTTTAAGAAGTACTTCGCTGTAGAAAGATGTGACGAAGCTTAAGAAAATCCAGACCTCAAGAAAGCTCTTATATTATATACACTCTGCTGAAGTACGACAAAAAGTCTCTATTATGTCTATTGGCGAAAGTGAATTTTTATGCATCTGTCGGTGTGGATTAACTATATGTTCAAAAGAAATTTGCACATCTATCTACAAATTTTAGTTCAACTATTTTCTTTTCCGCCAAGGAATATATTATTGGTACACATCATATCCCAACCATAAATTAGTTCACAACTCTATCGGGTTTCCCACTTTTTTTTTTTTTTGGATAAAAAGCAAATTTCATTAATAAATTGTTGAAACGATTTGATTTACATCACTGCTCTACTAATGGCAGGTTACAACTGTACTAGAAATTACAGATATGCAATTTAACATATACAATAAATTCGAAAAAACATGATAAACAGATCTAAAAAAATGCAACTCTATCGACTTTCCTTCATTTCTTGAATAGTAAAAAAAGCACACTTGAATTTTGGTTTGATCCCTAAATTAATTAGATTTCCATTTGAAATGCTGAAGCGTTCAATGAATGAACACAAGGAATAAAAGTGGGATGCAGGTGGTCCTGCTCCTGGTCCTGGTCCTGCTGAATAGTCTTAATCAGAGGTTGAGATGCAAGAACTGGCTGGCCGCAGCAGCAGCAAAAGAAACCAACTGCCAATTCCATACTGATCGGTGGATGATCAAACAAGTCGAGGTTATTACACCACACAACTGCAAGTTGGTTTTAGGAGTCTTACGTTGGAGCCATCACTTGGGCCGAATATTCCGTCATTTCCTGCTACGGAAAGCCATTGCAGCTTCGGATCATCGTTCATTCACCTTCATTTCCAGATGAGCTGCTGAAACATACGTATCGAAGCTGCACATTATTCTGTATTTTGTTTTTTGTCACCAAAGATCTTTTAACTTTCACGTGAAAAGTGTTCAAATTAAAGAAATTTCGTTTTTTTGCTGTAAGCTGGTACAATATCTCATGGTGACTGATCACAATTTAGCTTCACGAAAAATCACTCTTTCCAAATTTCATGAGTTAAATTTGTTCTTTAATTAGTATTCTAGCTCAGCTTAATCCCGCTTTCTAGTAGTGTTAAAGACGCTTTTCTATAAGCGAGGAGTATTCGGATGAAGTCATGGCAACTTGTGTTATAAAATTTCATTTGACTTAAACGTGTTGTTTGGCATTGATATTCGAGGACTTGGTCAAATTAATCATCGTTTTGTCTTACAACAAAGCATGTTCACTTAACTTTTCTGCATATGATGCTGTAGTGTATGTTTAATCTATCATTAAAGCAGCGACACAGATAAAATTGTATTAGATGATTTTCAGCAATCTGTTAATGAAATTTGTTTTTTATCAAAAAAGAAAAAAGAAAAATTTCTTCACACAACGTACTGATTTATGCGCTCAATCACAAGTTCTAGCTCTTTTTTCCCCGTTGTAGAAGGAATGGAGGATTTGAATTCGACGCCCCTGAAATTTAGGTTAATGTTCTTATTAATTTGTAAATTAGCGTCATTTGAAAAACCTAGTGATGTTTTCAGATTTTTGTGTTAATTCAATAGATGTATTTTGGATAGGTAAGATTCGATTTGCAAAAGAAAAGATAAATGTTGCATCAGTTGGAACATGAATTTCATGACAGACCGTGCAACTTCTCGTGAAAAATGGAAAAGGTACTACCCTTACCTTAGGTGTAAAACGAGAGGTTTTTCTGGCTAACTAAAGCCAGAAAATGCTTTAGATTTTGATTCCTAATGCCATGAAAAAATCAAGATCAGCTTTAAATTTTGAGGGGACCTTTGCTGGTGTAATGATAAATCCACGTCTACAGAAAATGGATAGATTCCTAATCTTGGATGCTTTGAGCTTTAGGAAAAAATGAAAAAGGACCACGAGTTTTTGTTTTTTTGTGAAAAGTTTTGAATTCAGAACTTACCACTTATAATTCCTTTCATCTTACCATCCAATCGAATACTTTTCATGGGTATTCATATGTCGTGTAAACTCTATACTCTGTAGTTTTATTTATTTCTCACAACGGTCAACAATCAAAATGTTTTTTCTTAGACTTGTAAGTTTCTCTGAGAAGAAAAAGATTTTGTCCAAGTTGATTTATTAAAAATGAAGGATAAAAAATTCGATGCTGGTGATACGAATCTTTCATGAAAGTGGCGTTTCATAAACATGTAGACTTTTATCATCAGGACATTTTGGTGAAAGAAGATTGGATCATTTTCCTGATGTGTGTTTGTCTATCATTGGCAAGAAAGTGAGAAGACAAGAAAAGCATAAATTAGTGGGGGGATGCCATTACACTGCTTTCTTGCAAGAAATAGTAAGGCAAGCAACCCTCCCTTTCCTGGGGTGGGAACACGTACGTGTTAATCAATGATTTAAAGAACATATATTTAAAAAAATTTCTGAAATTATATAATGCACCATCATATATGATGAAGACATCTTGTCATAAGACCAATCTGATTATCCAATTTACCTAGTCACACAATTGATGATTGTCATCATTTTAAGCTTGAAGGGAGTGGAGAAAACAACTAACACTTACACTTGAGATATAGGAGACGAATTAACATAAAGGTAAAATCGATTCACACTTGATGAAATTTAAGCTCGGAAGTTTTTGTTCTTCTAATTCTTAAGATCTTAATCTTCATTGCTAAAAAACTTGCTAGAATACATATCATTGTGTGCTGTGAAGTTTTGTATAAGTTGATCTTTCGACAGAAATTTTAAAATTATTTTACTCTCACTCAATTCAGTCAATAGAAGTTTGTTTGACAAGTGATGTAATCTTTATCAATAATGACAATAAAGCAAATTTCATGAAATATGTACCCAGATAACAAGGACTTGCACGGTGAACATGAGATAGTAGTGTTTCTAATTTTCGTAAAGAAGAACAAAGGTAATGGAGGACAGAGGACGTGTTCGAGCTTGGAATTTTATGGTGGTGTAACCTTGCAGGGGACAGGGACTTTGGTTGACCATGGATTAGATTCTTGGTAGGCTGTTCTTTGCCTGGAATGGAGATGATTGTATTGTTTGCTGATGCTACAAGCCTACAACAACGTCAACAAAGATGTTCTGATTTCCACTGCTGTTCAGAAATTTGTAGGGGTGACCCGTTGAAGGTCATAAAGCTAGTCTTCTCTAAAAGCAGAAGGCATTTGGTGCCTTAGAAATGTTTCCAACAAAATGCTTCTAGTAATTGTGCATTTTCTCCTTCGAAATTTGGAACATTGAAAATGCAAATAAGGATTGACTAGCTTTATAATCAGTGCTATGCACAGGAATTGTAAATTTTTAAAATTAATTAAAATTTAAAATAAAGATATAATAGTTAACCAAAAATTACCTAAAATACTTACAATGAATGCAAAAAAACTAAGAGTACATGAAATTTTTTATGCTCGTATAAATATTAATTCTTATCTAAATCTATGATTATGCTTAAAAGATGTAGGCATATTTTTCTCTAATATTTAATTTCCAACAATTGTAGCTACAACTCTTTTTCAGGGCCCTTGCATATATACTTTAAAATATAAGTACTTGCTTTATTCCCATGTTTGAACATGGGATGCAATTATTGAATTTGTTAAAATCAAGATGAAAACCAAAATCTGTTGTAATTTATTAAACTTTCCATAAAAGGTACCTACTATAAATTGGTTTAGTTATTTTTTTAATTCATTAGAAAATAAAAATCAAGAATAAGTTGAATATTTGAAATATTAAATTAGATTATTTTATTATAACAATTTGACAATCTCCATAACTTCAAACCCTCCTAGTACATTATTATGTTTATAAATATTTAAGAAGCAGGGAGGAAAAGGGGATTTCCATCTTAGCGATTGGATCGTGTTTGTAAACATGCTTATATTTTTCAACCAATTATTTTAAATTAATGCAGTATTTAAAGTAATAAGATTTGGATAGAACTTAACCGCTTTGTTAATTTGAATATAGATTAGATTTTGTTAGATTTACAAGTAGATTAGATTTGGTAGTAATATTTGAAATATGTAAAAATAAGTATTAACTAATAAGTCTGTCGATTGTACTATTTGAACAGAACATAATATTGGGATAGAGTTTAATTGATTTGTTGAATATGAAAGCAAATTAAATTAGAATTCGGATTATGAAAATCATTAGAGAATTCAAAGAGTGAAATTATATGAAAATTGGACATGTTAGCCTTATATAACATAACACATTTGATATTGAAGAATGTTAAGTGATGAGCTTAAAATTTTTAAAGCATTAGAAAAATTGTAAAACACATACCAAACTATTAATTTTAGAAAACGTCTAGAATATCTCAACTGATAAATAGATAGATTAGGGAGGCTTATTGATTAATTAGTTTAATTATAATTAGCTTAACTACAATTTTTACCACCAATTGGAAGCGTTAAAGTAAAGAATTTTTTGAAAGATTAATCTTGTATACACTGTCAGTGTATACACTATCACCGTTAAATATATGACACATGTGTTACTCATGTATCATTTACTTTTTTCTAATTAGTACTTTGATTCCTGTGTAAATGCCGTACATGTCGTCCTCTTGGAAGGAACTTGCGTTATTGGAAACATCGATAAAGAGAATAATGGGCCTGTTTGGAACCTGAGTTTTTTAGGAGTTTGTCTAAAACTTTACTGTAGTGCACTGTAGAAGTTTTTGAAAAAATTTTGTAGAAGTTTTTGTAAGGTGAAAATATTTTTTGTAGAAGTTTTTGTAAGATAAAAAATTTTGTAAAAGTTTTTGTAAGGTGAATTTTTTTTCCTTTTTTTTTTTCTTTCTTTCTCTTTCTTTTTCTTTTTTTCCTTTTTCTTTTTTTTTCTTTCTTTCTTTTTTTCTTTCTCTTTCTTTTTATTTTCTTTCCTCTCTTTCTTCTTCTTCTTCTTCTTCTTCCTTCACGCTCCCGCCACCCCTCCCCTTCCCCTTCTCCTCTCCTCTGCATTTCCCCCCCAGCCCCCTTCCCCCTCCCCCTCCACTCTGCACGCCACCCCCTCCCCCCGCCAGCCCTTCCCCCGCTGCTGCGCCACCCCTCCCTTTCCCCTTCTCCTCTCCTCTGCATTTTCCCCGCCAGCCCCCTTCCCCCTCCCCCTCCATTCTGCATGCCACCCCTTCCCCCCGCCAGCCCTTCGCCCTCTACCCCTTCCCCTCCCCTCTGCATGCCACCCCCTCCCCCGCCTGCCCTTCCCTTTCCCCCGCTGCCCTGCCACCCCCTCCCCCCGCCACCTCCTCTGCCTTGCCCCTTCCCCTTCTCCCGCTGCCCTGCCAACCTCCTCCCCCCGCCACCCCCCTCTGCCCTTCCCCCTCCCCTCTGCACGCCACCCCCTCTGCCCCGCCACCCCCTCCCGTTTCCCCCTCCCCTGTTCCCCTTCCCGTTTCCCGTTTCCCGCCATCCCCCTTGCCTGTTTCCCTGTTCCCCTGTCACCGAGGAAAGTAACTGCTGCTGCTGCATAGGTTGGGGGAATTTGGCCAGGGAGGGGAGGGAAGGAGAGAGGGAGGGAGAAAGGAAGGGAAAAAAAATTTGGGAACGCCGGCGCCGGCCGGCCGGAAACGGCAGCGGAGGTGGTGGCCGGCGATGAAGGTACGGTGGATGGGGTGGGGGGAAAAGAAGAAGAAAGATAGAAGTTTTTTGAGTATTAGATATTTGAAGTGTGTAGGTTAAAAATTTTGATAAGTTTTTTTGGGTTCCTGTAGCTAAAGTTGTTAAAAAACTTGTAGCTAAAAAACTTGGCCAAAAAACTCACTTCCAAACAGGCCCAATAATCGGAGAAACCGTGTGGACTGTTGAGGTTCAGAAGTCTTCCCACAGCAAGAACTTATCCATTTCTTTTTCAATTAGAGCAAATTATCTGGTTGGCCATTAAACTTTTGCGATCATCGAGTTTTGGTCACTCAACTTTTAAAGATCTGGTTTTGGCCACTAAATTATATAAAGGTAGGAAATGAGACCATTCTGTTACATTTGACCGTTAAGTTCTTTGATCTGTCCGTTAGCGCGATTTTCAAGACAAAAGGCAGGGTCTTTTTAGGAAGTTCAAAATAGCATTCAATGCTTCTCTCAAAAATTGTTGCTCTTCTTCCTCCCCCTCCTCAAATCTTCGTCAGGCCCTTTTCATCCACCGCAGACATCACTCCTCCAACGCCACCAGTAGATTTCCGAGTGTCAAATTCTTCGCTGTACCTGCAAATGCCAAGACTGCCATCCAGGCCGTGGCTATAAGCTCCAGGAGGTCAAGTTCGATGGCTAATTTGAGTACCATAGGAAGTACGGATGCACTAGCCAGGTGCATGGCGAATAAGCAAGCTTCCTCCTCTGCCATTATTTGATTTCCCTTTTTTTTTTTGGTTTGTATTCCAACTTCAGCTTCAGAAATCAGAAATGTCCTTGTGGGAGGTTTGTTTGGCTGGATAGGAATCAAAGTTGACGGAAAAGCTTCCGGGACGAATGAAAAGGTGAGATTGGAATATGAACGCACCTGGCAGAGCAGAGGGGACTAGTTTATATAACTTCAAAAATCCGCGGTCTCTATGTGTGTTTTTGTTTTTTTGTTTTTTTTTACCGGAGAGCTTTTCTTCTCTCAGACCCTTGCTCGATCTCACCATCTGGTGGATGGTAGAAGTCACCATCGGACCCTACCACTGATTGCACACCCACTGCCTTGATCTGGTGTAATCTAATCGCTGCGATTTAGCGTTTTTTAGTGCGAAACCCTAAGCCCGGTTGGAATTAAACACATGATGTAGCCAGGAGGGAACTCCATGAGGGTGGGGAACGACGAAAGTAGCGGCGAGATCGCTCTGCTACTCTGACTGAACCAAGGACAGCAAGTTCCTGCAGGAAGACGACAAGGAAGACAAGGAGGGGGAAGATACAGAGGGTGACAAGTGACACGGCGAAGACGAAGGAGCAGCGGCGGACGAAATCGAGATATGAGGAATGAATTCGGGAGCACGGGCGTTGAGCTTACTCAAGGAGGCGGATTTATAGAGGCATGGATCGGAGGGAAATGAGGATAAGAAAGAAGATTTGAAGCGATAGAATGGATAGTCGTGATCGAGGAGAGAGGATGAATAGGACTTGCTTAAGGTTTCGGGAAGATAATCAGATCCAGACATCGTTCACCTTCAATGCTATTTTGAAGGCAGGGTCTTGAATCCAGCTGATGATGACGATGATGTCTTTGATCTAGAGAAGTAGTCCCTATAGCAGATGCGAACAAGTTCATGGGCCTTGAGCCCCAAATGTTATACTGCATTATGTCGATCGCCGGAGTTCCGCTCTCCAAGCTTCCATTTCCTTCTCTCTTGTGGTTTCTCGGGTGAATCTGTCTTGTTTAGGTTTATGCAAGAAGAAGAAGAAGAAGTGTTATTTTGAACTTCCTAAAAAGACCCTGCCTTTTGTTTTGAAAACCGCGCTAACGGACAAATCAAAGAACTTAACGGTTAAATGTAACAGAATGGTCTCATTTCCTACCTTTATATAATTTAGTGGCCAAAACCAGATCTTTAAAAGTTGAGTGACCAAAACTCGATGATCGCAAAAGTTTAATGGCCAACCGGATAATTTGCTTTTTCAATTATTGTTAGTTTCATTTGCTAGAATGACATTTACATATTAAGTTCTGTTCTGCTAGGAACAGCCTAAGCTACCCGAGTGAGTCCAATTTGGAAGTTCATATCAGAAACTTTAATGATGCTTTTTTCTTTGCTGCCCTCCAATCAAATGAAACCATCTAGAAACGATTACCACATGGGGCTTGGACACAAGTCATTGTCTTCTTTTTTAAATAACTAACAACAGGAGATCACCAGCTAATACTACACTTCTGAATCTTGTTTTTCTTTTCTTTTTTTTTTTTTTCTAATTTTACATAGCTAAAGCGACCAAAATATGGCAATTTTGACTAAGAAAAATTTCACAAGGCTAAAGAGAACCAATTAAATGAAGATAGATGAGCACAAATTTCAAAAGAATGCTTCCCAACATAGACGCTTTTACAGTATACTTCCTCATGACAATTGTATAGCATCTTCAGTGCTTTATTGTATCAAACTGTCAATTGAATCTCGCATTTTTTCTGTTCCTGTTGTGTATCAAAAGAAAAACTCAGCGACCCTTCACAACTGGATGGAGAGAAATTACGTTAGCATCACGGACAAAAATAGTAGTAGTTGATTTTTTTCAACCCCGAGACTATTGGCTTTTTTACGACAGTTAAATGCAAATTTACCGTATTATGCTTCTGAATATTAGCTTCAATATAAGGCACAAAAACACAAGTCAAATGCCGTCCAGATACAATATGAAAAGAACATAAATTTTAGACATTTCCTTTGGCCGTACTATACTAAAAGGAGGAGAGCGGTGGGGGGCTATTTCTTTTTTTTTTTTTTTTGCAAAAATTTTCTCCAAGAAGTAGGGCGTTAAATTTTACTTTTGGCTCTTTTACAACAGTAAGGCAACGGGCGAATGTTAGCCAAGAAGAAGAAGAGAGGCTGCCAACAGATCTGAAGAGAGATGGAAGTAGGGAAAGAGACAGAGGTGGAGAAAATGAAGGAAAGGAAGCAATCAAAATTCAATAAGATATGCGTCTTTTGTGGAAGTAGTTCTGGTAAGAAGACTTCCTACAAAGACGCTGCCACTGAGCTGGGCGAGGAATTGGTATGTTGCCATAACAGCACTGCTTTCTTGAAGTGATATCTCTGCTCTGTTTTTCCTCTGTTTCTAGCCGTGTTTCCAAAAACTTCTTTGGAACTCTCTAGTTTTTACAGCTTCGTGTTTCTGTCGGCCGTTTCCATGACTGGTTGCAGACGTAGTTTCTCTTCTCGTATTCTAAAGCCCCAAAATCCAAACACCCCTCGCCCCCCCCCCCCCCCCCAATCCACCCCCAAAAAAAACTCCTGCACGTAAGCATGCAGCTTGGTAGGTGGACAAGTGCATGAGCATGCATGACATCTTTCAGCAATAATAATGACTTTCCATCGTTCATAATTTGCAGGAACATTCACAGTCTTCATAAGATTCTCTTTCATCTGGTGCACTTGTCTTGATTTGTCGAGTTTCAGACCAGATGCACTAGTTTTCTAACCCTATAGTCTCATTTTCATTTTAGAATTTTCTAATGTTCTACATG
Source organism: Coffea arabica (assembly GCF_036785885.1). Lineage (NCBI taxonomy): Eukaryota > Viridiplantae > Streptophyta > Magnoliopsida > Gentianales > Rubiaceae > Coffea > Coffea arabica. Next base: position 46,695,012 of record NC_092311.1, read on the forward strand.
GTTCACTATAAATTAAGGTGTCAAGGAATATAGGGCTGGTTTATGGAGGAGGAAGCATCGGTTTGATGGGCTTAGTTGCCCAAGCTGTCTACAATGGCGGTTGCCATGTTCTTGGGCAAGTTCCTTCTATCCTAAACTTCTTCTTCCTTCATTTTTTTTTCTTCTCAAATTTGCTGGGCTCCAAATCCCATTACACTTTCCTTGTACCAGTCTCCATCACGTTCTCTATTTTCCCGTGTATGAATATATTTCGATGTTATCTTCATAGTATATCACAATAGTGATGCAAACTGAAATTAACGTGATGAGAAAATAAAGAATGAGATGACGAGTGACTTGGAAACTGAAATAGAGATTTCCAAGCCTTTTTTTTTTTTTTTTGCTCTGTAATTTCAAAAATTTTGAATCCAAATGATTCTGCATTTTAATAATGTAGATAAGGTTGGACCTTGTTGAAGCAGTATGTTGTAATGACCTTCAAAACTAATTTTTTGTCATTTTCTTGTCTGCAGAGTAATTCCCAGAACCCTCATGCTTAGAGAGGTATGTCAAATGTCACCTTAATTAATTTATTTATTTGTTGAGAACCCTACCATAGTATTATTAATTCTTAATCTTCTTAATAGTTATGTTTAAGTGCATGCTGTGTAAGTAAGGAGCATCATTATCTGCATGTCCCTTGATTTTTTTTTTTCTCTATGAAGCTTTTTCATCTTGTGGTATCCCCTCTCACTTCAATTTCTACCTCACCTTTGTTATCTGCTATATGGATTTCCATTTTCCACATTCTCTCTGTTCTGCATGCTCTTGCATTTTGTCTCATGCTTCAGAATTCTCTCTTAACTATCCAATAATAGTTTACCCCTCGATGTAGACAGCTGAGTCCACCGTTCTTTATTATATGCCTTGAGTTTATCATCCTTTTGTCTCACTTTCATGTAGCTGCTCATATTGCCTTTGACCCCAAAAAAACCAGAAGAATAAAACACTCCAAAAATCAACAACTTTTGTTTCCTATCTTCTTGACACATTGAGAACGTTGTGTACTAGAATGCTCGGTACATTATTCATGATGTGAATCTCTTCACCTAACCATATACTTTATGTTCTGATGGAACTTTTAATGCCTTTCATCTAGTCCCGTACTCTGATTATTTCACAAGGTCTTGTCTTATTAGGTGATACTTACACATTTGAAGACTAGGTAAAATTGTTGCCAGACTAAAAAAGAAGACCAGGCAGATTATTGCAAGAGTGAAAAGTACATAGGCTGGATTTTCGAAGTAATAAATCATTAGGATGTTTAATGAAAACAATTGCAAAAACATGGTGGACGCTGTAACATTTTGGGGGAAACTTTTAATTACCGTCTGGTGACAAACCGATTCTTGGTTTTTTTTTTTTTTTGGTTAAAAAAAATGCAAATATTAACTCGATTGGAAGCATAACAACTTCTGAATTTTTGTTTTCCCTATGCATCACGCAATATTAAGTACTAGAAAGAGAAATTTTATTTTTTTCATTGAAAAAAAGAAAAAAGAAAAAAGGAAAGAATCAAGATAAAATATCCCATAAAACATATACCTATGCTATGCCAGCCTTCCAAAAAAACTTCTTGTATGGCATGATTGCTATTTGACACCAAAAAGAAGGGAAAAAAAAGGTATGGCATGGTTACTGAAATAACCAGTGGATAGTATGGTGGAATTTTGGCGTTGTATCTATCTTAGAATCCCTATCCCAGTGTCAAGTTGTGTGGCGCGAGGGCGGGGCTTGCAGGTAGTTGGTTACTTCCCTTTGTTTGTTGCGAATGCTGGTGAACGGCAGCAGTCGTGTTTATTGGACTTTTATTTTATGGTAGTACAGATAACTGGTGAAACCGTGGGAGAAGTGAAGGCAGTAGCAAATATGCACCAGAGGAAAGCAGAGATGGCTAGACATTCCGATGCCTTTATCGCATTACCCGGTTAGTATTTCTACTGTCCCTCAAAATTAGGTGCAGAATATTCTAAGTTACTCGACTCGAGTTCGCAAGTAATTCGGTCAATAGTTCGATCAACAATCAAGTTCGAGATATTGAATTGAGCTTATGAATCGAGTTTGAGTTCAAAATTCTTCTGCTCGAATAGTGCAATACTCGAATTTGACTACACTCCTACTTAAAAGGTTCCTTGCTCAATGGGCAATTAATATTATCAAGATATGGAGGACTCTTACTTTTTCATCCCTCTCCATATTTTACAGGGTTTGGCTAATTGGTACTTAGTGGAAATTTGTTAAGAGTATCTATTTTTTGATATGGTTAACAGAGAAAAAATATTTAAATACAAGGATAAAATTAATGTATGTCACTATGTGGTAGATCGAGTTGCATCTCTTGGGCTCCACCTATTTGTGCCACATTGGCTTGGAAGTCCACATAGATTTGTCCCAAACCACCAAAGTGAAGATGCAAGAAATTTTCAATGTTTTTAAACTCGGATTGGAGAGTGAACCAGAAAACTTTTTGGCTCACGGTTCAATCGATTCGACCCCAGTTCAAAGATTTATATTTTTTTATTCATTTTAGTATTAAGAATTTTGAATAAAACTAAAATATTTATTTTAGAAATTAAATACTTAATAAAAACCGGTTGAACCTCCCGATTTTTACTGGTTCAACCGATTCTTGATGGATTTTGATCGGTTCAGTTAATTCTTTGGATTTTTAATTGAACCGGACCGGAGGCTTGGCCAGTTCATAGTTCAACCGATTGAATTGGCCGATCAGATCCGATTTTCAAAACATTGGAAATTTTAGAAAACTTTAGACGTTCAGTTTGGCACAGTATTTGAATTGCATTCTAAATTAAAGCCTCATTTTTATCTATTTAGCTACCCATTTTGCAGTAGTGAATGCATTGGAGAGACACTAAAAGTCTACATTAGTTCAGTAGCTCATCATTTCCCTTTTTTTCTTTTAGTTTAAAGGGGGTCTCAAACTTTTTTATGAAAAAAAAGGAAAGAAAGGAAAAGATTTAAGAATTTAATCAAGAAACTCGAAATTACATAGCCAATGTAAGTATCAGCTAAGCTAGGTTCTTTTGGACAATAGCCTATTATCTTAAGACTTTGCCAAACCTAGGTCTGCATCTTATTTTTTTAAGTTAATCTTATATACACTGTCAGTGTATATATTATCATAATTACATGCATGGCATGTGTAAAATTTAAATTTTAAATTCAAATTAAGATTAATCCTTATTTTTGTGCTAGACAATATCCACATTGATTACAAGTCTAATGAGGTCCACACGTTCTGAATTTTAACGTTCTGAATTTTATAAATGTGGTCCGTGATTTATATCAAAAAAGTTAAAAATAGATTCTTAGTACCGGGCCGAACAACCTTCCAAACACGTACTATATGATATTGGACCACACAAACATCCGTGGTTCTGACAAATAAATTCGGTCCGTCTCCTTTTTCAAACCAGGCCAATGAATCCCTACTTGGCCCAGATTTCAGTAGAGCCTTAAACGTCCTAACTTGTGTGACTAAATGATTGATTACCAAATTATAAATAAATAATTTTTTCAAAAAGTACCAAATTAATTAAACTAGGACGAAGAGAGATGAATTTGATCCCAAATATGAAGAGGCAAGCAAAATTTCATTTACAATTGATTATGTTAGGGAGAAACACCACGAGATATCCTATCAAAGAATTTAATATGTAAGTCAAGAACCCAACTCTAATCCAAAAGTTTAAGATATTAGGTTTCAGACCCTTACTTACATATTAATCGCTTTTTCTCCATCTCTCGAACCAATGTAGGATATAATTCTTTACTTATGAATCTAACAAATCTCCACCTTCATGAGTAACCCCTCACATTAAATCCAAATTTACAAGTTTTTTTTCGAATTCACTTTAATACTCAATGCAATTCCACTTTAACACTTAAAGTCACATTTTCTCCCAATCATGAACTCACTCTTCTTCAATATCCAAAATGGATTTTGGACCCTTACCAACCCTTGACTCTTTTGTTTAACAGCAATCAAACTCCTTGACATTTCAATCCACCAACAAGAAGAGAATTTTCATCGATTCAATTCCGAAAAAAATTCACTTGCCCATGAATAATTCAGTCTCGCAAATCTCCCCCTTCATAAGTAACCCCTCACTTTGAATCCAAATTTGCGAAGTCTTTTTCAAATCCATTTTAATACTCAATACAAGTCCACCTTAACACCTAAGATCACATTTTCTTTCAATTATGGATCCACTCTTCTTCAATATCCAAATTGGATTCTGAACTCTTGTTAACTTTGGCTCTTTGGTCTAAAACTAGCCAAATGATCCACCATTAAAAAGAAAATTTTCACTGGTCCAACTCCGAAAAGAATTTACTTGCCCATGAGTAGCCCAGTTTTCGCAATTTGAAACTCTAATACACACTCTTCTTCAACATCCATATTAGATTCTAGATCCTTACCAACCCTTAACTCTTTAGTCTAATACCAGCCAAACTCCTTGAGATTTTGGTCCACCATCAAGAAGAAAATTTTCACCACCCAACTCTGAGAAGCATTCACTTACCCATGAGTAGGCGAGTCTGGCAAAATTTCCTCTTCATGAGTAAACCCTTACATTAGATCCAAATTTACAAACTCTTCTTCGAATCCACTTTAAACCCATCTTAACACCTAAAGTCTCCTTTTCTTCTAATTTTGGACCTACTTTTTTTCAACATCCAAATTGGATTCTGAACCCCTATCAACCCTTGACTTTTTGGTCTAAAATCAGCCAAACTTCTTGATATTTCGGTCCACCATCAAGAAGATAATTTTCACCGATCCAATTTCGAAAAAAATTCACTTTTTCATAAGTAATCCAGTTTCTCAATCTAAAATTCTGATAACACTTATTAGGGAGAAACACCTCAAGAGAACCCATCAAAAAGTCCAATCTGTAAGTCAAGAATTCAAATCTAATCCAAAAGTTTAAATTATTATGTTTCGGACCTTTACTTATATATTAACCAATCAAACCAATCAATATGGGATATAATGCTTTATTCATGAATCTAACAAATTAAATTGGGCACAAACTGCAATTCACAATTATTATTTGTCCTCAACCGTTATATTAACCAATCTTTTTTGCGCATTTAGGTGGATACGGAACATTGGAAGAGCTTTTGGAAGTGATAACTTGGGCTCAACTTGGCATCCATGATAAACCGGTATCGTATAAGTAATTCGTAATTTTTGTAATTGATACTTGCATTTTTTTTTATGCCCAACTGAAGTCTTGGGACCAAGATCATTAACGGTCTAACTTGGGACATAATATTACGCAGGTTGGATTATTAAATGTGGATGGTTACTACAACTGCTTGTTGTCATTTATAGACAAAGCAGTAGAGGAAGGATTTGTCAGTCCTAATGCACGGCACATTATTGTATCAGCCCCCACTGCCCGGGAGCTAATGAATAAACTTGAGGTAATTATTGTATTCTACGAGGTTAATTCGTGATTTCATCCCCATCTATTATCAAATACAAAGTTTAGGCTTATTAGTAACTAAGAATGAAGTTAATGTTGTTTTCCTGTTGTTTAATCTTATTCTTTCGAGTATAAGCTAATGGCTAGCTTTACATCTTTCATCTTTGAAAAAAAAAACTATTTGAATTAATCTTCTATACTCTAATAGTGTATACATATTATTGAACTTAGATACATGATAATTGAGCTTAATTTGAATTATGAATTCAAGCTTTTATACATGTGGCATGCATCCAGATTCGATAGTGTATTCACTATCAGAGTGTAAAGGGATTAATTCAACTTTTTTATGTATACTACGTTTTGCACTCTTTTTCTTTTGATAAAACAAATCAATTGATGCCAAAATTCAAGATAACTAATCTTCCATTCGTCTTTGTATTTTTTTTTCCCTTTTGTATATAAACTTTGATTGAAGAGGCAACTTTTGGAGTTATTTTCCTTATTGACTGGGTGAACTAAAAAAGATACAGTTTGAGGGGCATAACTATTGACTCGGTTATGAAAAATAGTTCGAATGAACCACTTTTCTTTTCTTTTCAAATTGAATTTCAGGATTATTTTCCCCATCATGAGATGGTGGCTTCAAAACTGAACTGGGATATCGAACAATTAAGCTACTCATCAACGAAATATGGCGTAGAACGGTAGCGATGTATTCATGGTGGCGACGAAGAGGACTGATTTGTTAGACCAAAAAACTGAAAAAAGGAAGAAGCAGAAATTTGTTCTAGGTTGGGGCTTGGTACATTATTCTTGTGCTTTTAGCTTAATTGTAAATTCTACCTTCATAATATCCCCATTTAACCAACGGGCAAAGCTGGGGGGATTTAAGGGTAACTACACCTGTGAATGTATGGTTCAATATGTGTATGACAGTATGTGGTGCTTGACAATCCTCTCCATTCGTCAACAAGTAGATCTTGATCTAGTGGTTAAGGTTAAGATTTCAGAATCTAAAATTTTTTTATGTTTTGTCTTTCTTCTCTCTTCTCGCTTCTTAAATCTCACATTTCCACACTAGGAATAAAATTTTAAAACAACCGACAATCCTCTCCATTCAGTTAGCATGAAAATTTTATATAGATATCTTTGATTGAAGTTTATGTTTCTTATTACTCACGCATATACGCTGAATGAATTGGAATCGTTGATTTCCATGTAGTAAAGTGAAACATTCCCATGGAGGTAAAAAAGGCAATAGATTGCTTCTTGATGCCTCATAATTGATGGCTTCAGGTTTAATTAAAAGTGTATTAGCAGAATTGTATATTTCGATGAAACATAACAAGCAAAGAAACGCATTGAGAGTGAAACAGGGAGTTTGCATAACAGTTAATCTAAGTATAACCACAGATTTTTAAGTACCTATCTAGTTTTGGTGAAGAGGGAAAAACTAGTAAACTCTAATCTACGAGTACATTCAAGTGAAACTTTTTGGATCTACTAATAAATTTCTTAATTTTAGCAAATGAACCCTTCCAATTATTTGTAATTTTGTACTGATTGGTGTCAAGTGAATCCAATTTAAATTCTAATACCAAAAGTTATTCGAATTACCAAACGGCAATCACTAATCAGGACAGGATCCATTATGCATGCCTCGTATGACACTAGTAGACATGGCATCGATTTTTTGTTGTCCCAAAATAAAAGAAAAACTTGATCACTCAGAAAGAAACCAAGAACCCTTTGACTTCATCTAAACATTCCTAAACTTGGCCAAGGAAAAAAAAAAGAATATGAAAGATTTCTGAAGTTGTACATCAGGACTTAGAATTGTGATGAAAATTTTGTACTACTATGTATGTCTTTGAGAGCGGAAAATGAATGAAATCAAATCAAATTATGTTTCAAAAGTTATCAACCACTTCTCTTCCTACTCTCTAAATCTCGCCCTTTCTCTCTTGGAAATTTTTTTTTAAAAAAAAATTGATAAAAACGAACTTTAGAATTTTGATTGGACAGCGTTTGTTTGATATTTATTGAAACGATCCCAGGCCTCGTCTTAATTAACCATGTGAAAGGCCTCGACAAATTCTATTCAGATGTCATTCCACTCATATGCATGTCAAGTGTAGGACCATGAAAACCAGCTTCTGCACATTGACTTTTACAATTTGTTAAGATAACTGTATAGTTTGCACATGAAGACATTTAATTGTACACTGGTTTTTTTTTTTTTGAGAAACCATTTAATTGTAGACTCGGAAGCTGGATCTAAAAGTCGTCGCGCGTTTTACTATTTTACTATTAAACTCAGAGTCTCAGACTTTTAACCTATTAAACACAAAAAGCGCTGACTCAGACTTAACCTTTGTTTTGTTTCCGCGGTAGTCCGACTGATTTCGTAGTAGTTACCAACAGGTTTTGTGATTGATCTCCGTGTACTACCTTGTTATATATTCTTATGTCAAAACTTTACACAGTTTTAGAGAATTAGTTTGGCCAAAAGGTTTGAATACCCTTAAGTTAGGAAAAAAAGAAAAAAAAACTACCGGTTTTTGCTTATGTGGTTGCCACAGCGGCATGTACATCCGTATATAGGTGTTTAAATTAGTAATTAATTCCTTTTCGTCCAATTTGAGCTGCAATCTCAAAAAGTCTGTTTTTTTTTTTTCGGTCAAAAACTCAAAAAGTCGGTTTTTTTTGTCCATCGTCATTTTATCTATAGAATCCTACACTATTTTAATCTGAGGAGGAGATCCAATCGAATTTAAGGAGACCGATGAGAACTAAATCACTATCGAATCAGACGAATATACTATGCACCGGTTTGAATTTTTTAACACCCCACCGGCCTTTCTAAAAAAGTCGGTTGATCGGTGCAGTTTGTGGTCTTTGCTCGCTCTCTAGTGCGTTTGGTTCGAAGTTTGTCAGATGTACAGCTAAATGGGGAATCATGGTTTGACTTTTTCATGGTTCTCAGCTGGTTTTGACTCCGAGAAAAAGAGAATGTTTAGTTAATAGTAACCTTTTAATCTTCGATTTTAGGTTCTAATTAATCAAGAACCAATAATGACTCGCTGATGATGTTCGATGTATGGGAGTTGTGCACGTGAATGAGATCCCAATTAATTTGCATGTGAGTGCCCACACAGTCAAAAGTCTTTAACAAATGATTTGAGAAATGCCTTAGTTAATGAGAACTGATCCGCTTCTTGTCAGCAGGGAAAAAGTTCACAAAAATTGCGATGCACCGTTTTAAATACATCAACTGAAGAGTTATTAATTATTACCTTTGACACCTATCTATTGGGCTATAGTTTGCCTAAGCTAAGAGTTGATTCTATTGTAATCATCCGGGTGAAGAGCGGAGAAACACATTTACAAAGACGTGCAACCATGAGGTTTAATTAATTAAGTAATTAAAGACATAAGGGAGCATAGGAGGTCACCTTCGTTAAGATCTGGAAAAACAACTTTACAAATCAGGCATGTGGGAAAATATGTTTAACCGATCAATCGTTAAAATGAAGCATTAACAACGATCAAGATGTAAACGAATTTAATCAAGCCGAACATTCTAGTATTCTAATTAACTTGTTTAATTATTTTAATAAATATGTAATTTTGTTCAAATTTGACTTGTTTATTTGTCGAATCGAGTTTGAACGAATTTTTTTTTATTGAATTTAAAAATTAAACGCTGTTCAAGTCTGATTCGACTAGTTAACGAACCAATTAAGTTTAAACAAATTCTTATTAAGTCGAACTTGATTCGAATATCGGTTAGTTTGTTTCATCTTGCAACTCTAAAAAGACTTCATGACTTTCCAAACTTGATTTGTTCGAAAATATGTAAAATGAACCTTTTACAAAGACGGTCGATCTATCCAAGAGAAATGTTCTAACTATGCACATATTAACCACAGAGGTCGCCTCCAAGTGGATACTGCACAGAAATATCGGAAAAAGAAACATTATTATTTTAAATATTGATTGCCTATCCTTTCTTTATCATTTGAGTGCTCTTTACCTCTCATGCATAAGACAATGATGAGGTAAATACAGAATGCTTATGACCCAAAAAAAAAAATGAGAGGAAGAAATAGCAAAAAATGAGAAAAATACAAAGTAGAGGAGGTTAATGCATGGATGACAAGGCCTTCCACTCGTTAATTTAATCTTTCTTCTGAGACTATTAAGTCTGTGACAGCACGGAACGAAGGATATTGATGACCATTTAATTAGGCCTAAAGACTAAAGTGAAGTGCATTAAAAACAACGTAAAAGAGACTACAGCCAGATACTTTACTTATTATTAGGAATCAAAATTAATATATAGATAGTTCCAAGTTTGCTAATTGTAGGTTGGCCTCACAAAAAGTTTCTAGTAAATAAATAATTGTTCCTTTTTTTTTTTTGTAACATATTTGACTGTTTCACATACAAATTTTGGCATCATCTGTGATCCACATACGTTGACTCCCAACTACTCAAGCTATGCATGCTTTAATTTTTAATACCTAACTGAGAAAATTAAGATATACTTGAAAAGATTCCTTTTTTTTTTTCCATCTTTCCGTATTTCTTCTTAATCCAATAGATAATATAAGCTTAAAATTTTCATTAGTAAAAATGCCTATTGTTGTAATTCATTGTAATTTTTCAATGAATTTTTCATTGGTTTCCAGTTAAGATTAGCAGTCTTCATCTAAACCAAACATCATAATTTGGTTTTTCTTTTTAATCGAAGAGAAAAGAGAGGAAAAAAAAAAAAAAAAACCCCGAAACCTCATCGTACCCAATATATATAACAGTTACACTTTCTCAAAAGTAGCAGTTAGATACTTAGATTAACTTTCATGGAATAACAGCTAAATATGTATGTAATACATGCTTTGATCTGGCCAAAACAATGTTAATATTTTCGGTTGGGACAACTCACCTAATTTCTTGAGTTTTGGTGTGCAACTTCAAAGTGCCATCCCCCCAGAAAAAAGAACAATTTAGGCTTCCGAAGGAAAGAAGAAAATTAAAACTTGTAGCGTTTTCTGTTGAATATCTACAATAAAAGACTTTTAAGTTCTCGTTCATGCAAGCAAAATTCATAAAATTAAACACAGGGGGTTGCTTGATTTTGAACTTGCCAAAGTTTGGCAACGATGCATTAGCAGAGAGATTGCCGCCACGTCCATGTCCATCTCGATGTTTGTGGCATACATGTAATCTGTACATACGTAAAAAGTCAACCCATGCCAAACCTTATTTTCTTCATAAATCTCTTCATACTCAATGTTTCCTCACATTTTCATTCTCTTCAACTCGAAGCAGTGATTTGCTTTGAAGCTTGGCATCTATTTGTTATCCGAAGAAGAAAAGGCAGACAGTTTTAGCTCATTTTTTGTTCCTTGTCTCGTATGAAAATTATTGCTACTATTTTATCGGTTTTTGGGGTTCGGGTTTGAAAATCCAGCAAGATTAATTTCCGTGTAGGAACTTCTCAATTTCTTGAGATTCGAATTCTAGCTAGCTTTGAGTTTTCTGGAAGAGAATCATATGATCCTAGCTAGGGATTTCAAAAGATTCCGTGCCAAAAAAGCTCTTTGAGTAGATTTTCATCCTAAGATATCCAATTTGTCATCTCTCTCTCATCTGTTTTCTTGCCACTTCACCTTTTCTGTTCTTTTTTTTTTTTCAACTCTTTCCTGTTTTGGCTTTTCTTCTGTTGAAGGAGGTGGCTTTTGGCGAGAGAGAACCAGCTAAGCTTGAGTAAGGGGGGAAAATACAGAGAGAGCTACTGAAATAAGAAGTGCCGAAAACGCAAGGGTAGCCATTTTTTACGGCAACAAAAGCGGCTTTTAATCAATGTCCTAGGTGGGATTTGTATGGTTGATGCAGTGAAGGTAACGCTTTGCTAATAGCCTACTGTTTTTTTTTATAATTATGGGCGCTAATCCCATGTGACCTTTGCTGCATTTGTCATGGGTCCTTCCATGGCACTTTATTACTTTACCAGACACACATTTCCGTGTGTATATATTTCTCTTCAGCACACGATCCGTTCAAGAACTTCCAAACGCCTCTTCTTCCTCCATTACCCTCCCATCCCTCTCCAGATTGAGCTTGACCATCTTCTGTTTGTTCCACATTTACCCTCCATGTATCCAAACTAGTCAACTAGCTAGCTAGAACAATTGTTACTAATTGTTGCAGGCTACTAAGACAGAGAGGGTTTCTAGTATTTTTGCAGCCTTTTAAGCTAAAGGCACTTAATTGCTAGGTGAACTTCAATTCTAACTTATGTCGTGTTTTTGCAGATGTAAAGTTGATCCTTTTCTTTTAGCTCATATAGAATTTTTGGTAACTATATATATATTTTTTTCTTTTTGAAATTTATTCAGGTGGAGGATACATTTCCAGGTGGTGATTGCGAGATGGGCTTGGCTAGGAATCCCACAACGAGAAGTGGGGAATTTTTGGAAGGAATGTTGAATGATTATGTGGGGGGAAAGCAGCAGGCTAAATTGAGAGTACAAAAGAGTACTGCCTCAGCTAGGCTTGTAACTGTTCTCACTTGTTTACAATTTGCCTTTGCAGTTTACGCAACATTTCTTCTGTATTACATGAGTCCAACCATAGACTTAGGAGCACCAAAACCAGATTTTTCGTGGGCTACAAAAATAGCACATCAATGGAAACAGTACATAATTCAACCGCAACCACTTGTTGTTAGCCATTACCAGCAAGAAGCCAATTCCCTAATCAGAGCCGACTTACTCCCACCGGTTAGTCCAACCGAAGTTTGTGAGCACGAAAAAATCGATTTTGTACAGAAAAAATCTAATGATTCGATCATGATCAAGTTCAAAAGAGAACTTTATCAAGAAGTGTTAGATTTCCAGAGCAAATCGTTCGGCACCGAAACTCTCCCTCAGCTAATGAAAATGAAATCGAAGTGGGATTTGCGCGGTCCAAACAAGCCAAAAGTTACTGTGATATTAAACCATTTCAAGAGGAAAACTCTCTGCGCGCAGCTGGATTCTTTGCTTCAACAGACTCTTCCTTTCCATCATGTTTGGGTGCTTTCATTCGGGAGCCCGAATGAGCTCTCCCTGAGAAGGATTGTGGAGAGTTATAATAATTCCAGAATAAGCTTCATCAGCTCAAGCTATGATTTCAAGTATTATGGTAGATTCCAGATGGCCTTGCAAACTGAGGCCGATCTTGTATATATTCTTGATGATGATATGATTCCAGGCAGGAAAATGTTGCAAATTTTGTCACATGTGGCGGGGACTGAAAAGTACAAGAATTCGGTTTTGGGAAGCATCGGAAGGATTTTGCCTTTTAGGCAGAAGGATTTTTCTTTCCCTAGCTACAGAAAGTTTCGGTCCAAGGAGGCAGGGCTTTATTTGCCTGACCCTGCCTATGATATCACTGTTGACAAGATTGTTCAGGTTGATTTTCTTTCCAGTTCTTGGTTTCTATCTGCAGAACTTGTCAAAACGCTCTTCATTGAGACCCCCTTCACTTTCATGACTGGAGAAGATTTGCACTTGAGGTATGCTTCTCAAAAGTCTTCACTTTAATATTCCTAACGTCTAAACCAAAAAGGTTGCTTGCCTTTTCGCAATAGAATATAAGCTTCATTATTTGATTATTAGTTTTTTTTCTTAAAGGAGACAGTTTGATTTATTAGGCCTTTTTGAGTCAAAAAGTCATAAATATGATTAGGTTAGTACCAACTGAGATTAGAGCATCCGTGTTGACTGTGTCTCAAATTATACAATCTTAAGGGCATCAACCATCCCTTATTTTCATTTTTAAGAAGAAAAATTAAAAAGAACCAACCCTTATTTTCTATGTATGAAAATTATGGTCGGAATAAGTCGTATATATATGTTCATGGAATTATTATACCACATCAAAATAGAGGTGATGAACTATTAGAGGTCGTGCATACAATTGACCTGAACTAAGTACATTATTTTCGAAGTTGGTCATCTGCCAAGTAGTTTACTAATATCTTCCGAATAATTTACGTTTGCATGGATAATCAGATGTCTTAATTTATGCATGAGAACATACAATAGGGTTTATTGGAGAAACTACCGTTGCTTTTTTCTAACACGATGATAGAGAGGGTCGGGTATAAATGTGATTATCTTGTCACCATCGTCATCATCCTAGCTAGTTTGACTTACAAATCATCTATCGGAATCTAAGAATCACATATTTTCCTAAACCCTAATAACTCGAAAAGTCAATTTTCGACGTGGGTACTCCCGATGAATGCAGATCCAAGCAACGACCATGTTATGGTGATATAAAATTCCCTTAAACAAAATTGAACCTAGGAGCATTAAGCATTGTAGTTTGTAAGCCCATTACCCTCCCCACCCCCACCCCCCAAAAAAAATTCAAATAAAAAGAGAGGAAAATATACGTCATGATACTAAAGTCCTGCATTATTGTTATTTTTCTATTGCTTGTACCAGTCTTTATTATACAATAGAATCCTCTTCACCTAATCAGCTTTAGTTTGTTTTATGACCAATTCCCTTGTTCATTATCGTGCGTATATTAGATGGTGAATGAAGACACAGATTCTAATAATGTTTTCCATCTTAGCCAGAAATGCGTTAGGCCTCCTCCACTAACCATGGTTTCTTTACGTCGTTTAATTCATCTTCATGTCCTCAACTTCCGTACGCTGATGCACGTATACTAAACATCGTGGCGACAGGATTTTCGTCCAAGGTTATCTAAAAGTGTTTCCTGCTCTCAATAGAATTAGAACCTAGTACTTATTCTTTAGTTTTTTACGCACGCAATTTTATGGGGTACTTTTCCTACCATGGTACCATTCATGGAAGAATCCAAATGAAAATAATCACCCAAACATGGCATTACGTGGTAATGAAGTAATGCGCAATTGTTCGACTGACAGTAATTGAATGTCTTACAATCTTCTTCATGTATTTTGAAGTATATCTTAATGCCTACTAGTAATTTTCTCTGTTTAAGAATACGAATTACACCTTTTTGGTTGCTCGAGTGATAAAAAAATTTTCCGCTTTTTTTGTTTTTGGCAGTTATCAGCTTCAAAAGTACAGAAATGCGGGCTCATTTGTGCTGCCGGTTGATCCCAGGGATAAAGAAACATGGGGTGATAGTGAACACAGGCTTGCTTATGTCTCAGAAACCACTGTTATTTTCAAGGACATTGTTCGAGTGCGAGATGATCAATGGTGGAAAGCCCTTTCCACTGGCTACGTGACACAATGGGCCGCAATGTATCCTCAGAAAATAGATGCAATGTTCTATGCTCATTCAATTCAAGAAGTTAAAACACTTGCCCCTCTTCTTGAAAAGTTCAGGTCCACTTTTGGCAAAAAAGCCTATATTGCTGTTTCAGGAGGCAACTTCTGCCCTTGTGAAGATGCTGCTACCGCATTGGGCTGGCCTAAGGCTGTGTGTAAAGAGAGGAGATTCAAGATTTTTGACCTGGGAATTGGTTCTTTATCAGGGATATCTAATTCGGAGGTGCCAATTGTGCAAGCAGTTTATGCTAGCATGAAAGGATTGGTCAAAATTCATAACCCAAGTGTGGTGATTACAGTGGATGATGTTGATTCGAGTGTGAGGAAGGCTCTGAAAATGGCTGTTGAGACTAATCAAAATGGTTCCACATTGGTTCTTCTGCCCAAATCTTCTGTGCCTAAAGTTCTGTGGATGGCTGATCTTCGATCCACTGCACTACCAAGTAAGCATATTACTTTGCATTTTTATGAAGTTCGGTTTACAAGTAGGCCTATTAGACTTTAGAAGTTGGAATCCCAAATCTAACAATCTATCCAGAAGCCAAGGAAATTGAACCCCTCCACTTCATTTCACATTTTCTACTTTGGCAATGAACCTACTTCACATTTTGCTGCAACAATTGTTAGTTTCAATCTTTCAAGTTGTATATTTGCATCATCTAATTAAGCACGTAATCTCCCTTGCAGATTGGAACAAGATGAGGATCTCAGTGAACATAATTACCCAAAACCGAGCAAAATCACTGGCAAGACTTCTCAAATCTCTCAGCAACGCCTACTATCTAGGTGACGAAGTTCCCATCACCTTCAACATGGACAGCAAAGTAGACGAATCAACTCTAAAGCTAGTAAACTCTTTCAATTGGCCACACGGCCCCAAAATCTTTCGCAGAAGAATCATCCAAGGAGGCCTAATTCGCGCCGTCAGCGAAAGTTGGTATCCTGCCTCAGATGATGATTATGGCCTCCTACTGGAAGATGATATAGAAGTCTCCCCATACTACTTTCTCTGGATCAAATATGCTCTCTTGGCTTATCATTATGACCCTCAAATTTCCCTCCCTGAGCTCTCATCAATCTCTCTTTACACTCCAAGATTAGTGGAAGTCGTGAAAGAAAGGCCCAAATGGAATGCAAGTGAGTTCTTCAAGCACATTCATCCATACACGCCTTATCTTCATCAGTTGCCTTGCTCTTGGGGTGCCGTTTTCTTCCCCAAGCATTGGCGTGAATTTTATGTCTACATGAACATGAGATTCACTGGGGATGCTAAGCAAAACCCTGTTCAGATTCCCAAGTCTAGAACAAATGGTTGGCAAGCTTCTTGGAAGAAATTCTTGATTGACATGATGTATCTGCGGGGCTACGTGAGTCTTTATCCGAATTTTCCCAATCAGGCGAGCTTTTCGACGAATCATATGGAACCAGGGGCGCATATAAGTGCAAAAGATAACGTGGTTCGTCATGATAAAACTGATTTTGAGGTGCCATTGTTGAAGGAAGATTTCAGGAATTTTCTTCCTAATGGGAAATTGCCTCCAGCTTCAAAGTTGCCTTCCATTAATCTATTCAATCAGGCAGTTTCTCTCAAGGGTTTGAAGGCAGCAGGAGCTAAGCTGAGGCAAGATGTGCTTAGCTGCAATCCAACAGAAGTAGTAGCTGTCAACCATGAGACAGGGCTACCTTCACATTGTGCAAGATTCTAATAATCTTCATCATTAATATTCTTTTGTTTTCACAAATTTGTTCTGTAAAATTATTGAATCTTGATTCTCTTAGTCGTTCTATAACTTGGTCAGGAGGATGTTATCAGATTGTGTTTATGAGATTTTCAAGAGAGGTTGATTACAGGAAGCGGTAGTGGGAGAAAAAATTGAAAACCCCATATAATGAAGTAACGGGGAATATGTCACCGAACTCTTTGAATTTTAATCTTGCAGTGAAGCCAAAATTGGCATTGCATTGCATTTTCTCTGTTGTATTCTAGGAAAAAAAAATTACAAGTTAATGTCATTGCTATTCAGTTTTAATGTGGGCTCAAGTATGCCCTTTTACCTTCACAAATGATTGGACAAGTTAATGAAATTAAGGCCTTGTTTGGATTGCATTTTTTAGGATTTTTTGTAGAAAAATTACTGTAACGATTTGATTAGAGATGACAATGGAGCGGGGGTGGGACGGGAAAGTTGTCAAATAACTCTCCCCGTCCCCCATCCCCCGTCCCCCGGCCCATCCCCAGCCCCTTGCCCCCCACCCCCGCCCCGCCTCCACCCCGTTTCCCCCGCGGTCCCCCGCGAGAAAAGATGCAGCATATGCTAGGACTATGCTCGTGCAGAATATGCTAACTAGATTTAAAAAAAAAAAGTAAAAAAGAATAGAATTTGAACTAAAATCAAGACATCAGAAAGAGCAAATTAGTCAGGTATGAGGCGTATTTGAGGAGAACAAAGAAGATGTCAAAGGCATGCAAGTGAAGCTAACATTTTGAAGCTATGATGAACTGCCAAAACCCAGAAGACTGAAAGCTTGTGGATTGTTTCGAAAATCAAAATATCCCTTTTGCTTTTTCAAAATCAGAAAAAAGAGTTGTTAAGCTAGTAGCTTGAACTGCGGAAGTCCTGGAAAGGAATGGCTAAACATTATAGCATTCTCAAGACTCACATAAGGAAGTTACAATGACAGAAGAGGAACACTAAGTTCGACTCTGAAGAATCCCAAAAAGCCGCTGTCCACTAAATTTTCAGTGTGAAGAAGAACGCATTCAAGAAAGGACCAAACCAAAGTGTGAAGAAGAACGCAGAAAAAAGAGGGTGGATGGTCCAAATTCGGCAGACAGAGGTGAACGGCGATGAACGGTAGTGAAAGGCAGATGAACAAAGGTGCAGCAGATGACCAGCTTCGACTTTGCAAATTATAAGTGAAGGTGTAGCTTTAGGAAATTTAGGGTTGTTTTGTGTGTATATATATATATATATATATATATATATATATATTTATGCGGGGATGGGGCAGGTGTATTTTGACCCATCCCCCGCCCCGTTTTAAGGCGGGGGGAAATATTTTGCCCCCGCCCCATTTCTACTCCCGCGGAACGGGATACCCTAGATTTGATATATGTGAGAAAAAAAGGTAATAGGGAAATATAATCATGGAAAACGACACAATTTTTCAACAGAAAATAGTTGTCCAAACGGGGTCTAAAATAGCTCTAGTGCAAAAGTTATCCCGATTGGATGTGTAGTGGAAATCTCATGGATTACTATTTGAAAAATTCCTCACAAGAATTGGACAACGTTAGGTTACAATCTCATGTTAGGTCCTTCGAGACGTTAAATATTTCACTGCATATTATATGATATCAGCATTCAAAAAAATAGTGGAGATAGGCATTTTTTTACACGAGAATTTGCATCAAATTATGTTAGTTATATGAGTTAATCTTGCTTATACAAGTAGTTTATACACAATTATATGAGTTAATCTTATCTACACCGGTAATTTATTCACAATTATGATTGAATATATGATACAAAAATAAAATTAAATTCAAATAAATTGTCACGCAACACCATCAGTATATAGAAAACTAATTCTAATTGCATATGTGGAACACAAGTGTTTAATGTTTTTCAAACTTTACAAATTACACTCGCACAAAGTCGCGCGGGACAAGCTGCAAATTTGGTTCTGACAATTTTCAATCCAGGCGTCCAATTGAGCTTGGGCTTAAATTTTACAAATAAAAGATCTGTGATTGGGCCACTTAGCAAATGGTGTGGACAAGCTTTAATGGATTGAAATTTCTTAAATAAGCTCTCACATACCAACAGTCCTCTTAGTCATGGCCTCATGAGATACCGTGATTAAAAAAGTAAATTTTATATACACTAACAATATCTATACTATCATGATTAAATGTACAACATATTTACAAAATTTGAATTTTATATTCAAATTCGAATTATGTGTCATGCATTCAATGGTAAAAATATAGACACTGTTAGTATATAGAAGATTAATCTTTAAACTATTGTCCGTGTCAACTTTTGATCATTAAATAATTTTTCATCACAAATTAGTCACTAAACTAACTAATTAGCCCACTAGTGACTATTTCGTCGGTTATTGCTCTTAATCTACAAAATAATAAGAACATATATCGAGGGTATATTTGTCCATGGGTAATCAACTCTAGATCACATTTTAGGTTGCTCCTTGTTCTCTCATTGTACGATTGAAAAATGAAAACCGGGACCATTATCAATGACACTTTTGAAAACGATTAATGAAAACTACAATTTGGTCAACCTCCCCCTTTTTTTCATTAGATAGGAACGATTAATGCGCCCATAAATTATATAGTACTGTAGGTATGCATTAATGATGTACATCAAATTTCTAACCATTGAAATCATCCTGCACATTCTCTTAACCCTTCCCTTGACTGATTTTTTCGGATCTATCTTTAACTGAATTCATTAGGCCTTTCGGAATTCAAATCCCTTCGCCCTTTCTAGTGTGGTCGGATATGTCGGACAAAAGTCGCTGGCAACACAAGTACTAGGGAGCAATTAGCTATGTACAGATTTACGTATCAAGTGTAGGTGACAAACAAACCTATTTAACTAAATATATCCATACATGTCCATCAATATCTTAAGTTTTTTTATATGAATATAAATGGGTTATCTGGGTGGGTAAATAGATATTATTGGGTAATCCACAAAATCCAATTAATACATTTAAAATTATCTTCCTCCAAACCTCCTCTTTTTCCCCACTTATTTAGAAGAAATTTGAGGCCTATGTTTGATTATTGAACTCATTGTTGGAGACTTTCATGCGTTGATATTGCTGAAACCTTGTATATAGGGGAATATTTCATTTTTCAGGCTTAACAAACAATTGATGCATTTTTTGACACAGATAGATATCCTTCTTAATTTATTTTTTCAGATTCTTCATTTTGTCATTATTTTTTCATATTTTTTTAACTACTTTTGTTTTATTATTATTATTTGTTGGTTTTATCTTGTTATTTTATTTTCTTATAGTTTGTTAACTTGCTCATTTTTCAACATTACTAATTTATGACAAGTTTTAGCTCTTTTCCTACGTTTCTAAAATGAAATTATAAATTGAAACACGAAAAAAAATTAGGGATTCAAAGTTTTTGAATTAAGTTTTTATATTAACTTTCATAGTACTTAGTTTAAATTTTTATATTCTTATTGTTCAACTATTAAATAATACGTAACTTTGTGACATGGAACATGAATGGGAAAAAACTAGTAATTAAGGTTATTGAGTATTATAAGTAAATATTTAAAGCTAATGATGGGTGCAAAGGGTGGTATAAATTGATAACTTAGTTTGCAAAAATGAATTTAAATAAGTTTACAAAAGGTTAAAATAAATGGGTTATAGATGGGTAATTGGATTACCCAACTCATTTTTTGACTTACCCATATATATCCATATAATTAAATGGATATAAATGAATTGACTCACTTATACTCATTGCCCATTTCAACCCACCTAAACCCCACCCAGTTTGACACATCTACTCTCAGCTACAACAGCTAAGCTAATCACTTTGTCGTGCCTTTGTCCACCATCAAATCTAACAGTCTATAAGCTAGTCATAATTAGCTTGGACACCATTCCTTAATCCCCAGACAGAAAAGATGCCAAAAGCTAGATTATCATTTACTCTCAATCTTTTCCGTTGTCAATATCTGCATTTGACCATGATTACGATGGATTAAATATTTGATATCCTGTCAAATCTTGACATAAATTTACTACTAATAAGCTTCTTGATTCTTAAAAGTTCAAAGAAGATATGAGAATTAGGCAAATATTTCCATGGAGGAACCCTCTAGGCTCTAGCTAGCTCTTATTTCAGTTTTTGCCAAAATATTTTTTATTATTGCCTGCTGATGAAGTTTTCATCCTTTGGCAGTTAGACCAGAACCATCGCATACATTTCGTTCTTTTTCAGTTGCGCATGCGACTCCTCACCAAATACCAATTCTTCTCGTGTCTTCTAATCTTTTCCTTTTTTTCCCTTTGTGTCCCTTTTCCACTCCAGGGAAGAATTTTGATGCTACTACTAATTACTAATATTGCTGGAGGCTGAATAATGTATCAAGCATGAATCTCGCTTCAACATTGCATGCATAATGTGGATTGAAGAAAAAAAATAAAGGTAGAGAAGCCTTTGTATCCATTTCTGGATCATTTGCCAAATTTTGCATCCATTTGTAGCCTAATTAAATTAGAAATTCAATTCCTAAAAAAGCCCGTAAATTTGGAATTTGTTTGGATAGCTTTGTTATTTGCACAAATTTATTTGACTTCATTATAAACACATTTTTTAATTTTCTTTTTATCTGATATATGTCACATCAAAAAAGTGTTACAGTATTTTTGTTTCAAAAAATTATTCCAAATCATCTCACATACAACACATTAAAAAAGGGTGATTCGGTCAGCAGCTTTTGCAAATAAAACCTTTAAAATGACATATTCCCTTTAGTCCTTTGAAATTTAAACACTTGTTCGCTTTTCTCAGAAAATGAAACCAAGGAGATTAATACTTGTTTTGACAGGTGAAGTCTACAGATAGTCTACGGGTTCGTTTGGATTCTTGTTTTTGGGCTTGTTTTTGAAAAACTGTTTTTCACAATCCAAATGCTACAGTAAATGTGTATTTCAAAAACAACTCCAAAAACACCATATCCAAACAATATATCAAAAACAACTCCAAATACATATTTAATATGTTTATTTCAATTTATATATTTCAATTATGTATAGGATATCTATATATTATATTAATTTAAATATATTTATTTATACATATTATAAATATTTTATTTTATATAAAATATATTTTTATATATTTATATAAATATTATATATTATATAAATTATAAATGTGTTATTATACATTTATATAAATGTTATATATTATATATATTTAATATATACATAATATATATTATATATATTGAACATTTATAAAAATGTACATTTAAACATAATATATATATTTATGTATATTTATAATATACACTTATATTATGTATTATATATAATATAATACATTTATACATTTATATTAATATACATAATATTAATTATAAATTTATACATAATATTAATAAATTTATACATTTATATTTATTACATTAATACATTTATGCATAGTATTAATATATATTTATAATATATTAATTTATACATTTATATAATATTCATTTATAATTTATACACATTTATAATAATATACATTTATACATTTATAAATATATTTATATTATGTATTATATATAATATAATACACTTATAATACATTTATATATTTATTTATAAATATAATACATAATAAATAAATATAATACACTTATTTATTTATATATAATATATAAATTTATTTATAAATATAATACACTTATTTATTTATACATAATATATAAATATATTTATTTATAAATATTTATAATTGTATTATAAATGCATAAATGTATATAAATATAAAAACATAAAAATTATAAATTATAAATTATAATATACATTTATATAATATTCATTTATAATTTATACACATTTATAATAATATACATTTATAAATATATTTATGTTATGTATTATATATAATATAATACACTAATAATACATTTATATATTTATTTATAAATATAATATATAATAAATAAATAAATATAATACACTTATTTATTTATATATAATATATAAATTTATTTATATATATAATACACTTACTTATTTATAATAATATATAAATATATTTATTTATAAATATTTATAATTGTATTATAAATGCATAAACGTATATAAATATAAAAACATAAAAATTATAAATTATAAATTATAATTTACATTTATAATTTATATATTTATAGTAATATACATTTAAACATTTATATATAAATATATGAATATATTTATTCATAAAAGTATAAATATATTTATTTATAAATATTTATAAATGTATTATAAATGCATAAATGTATATAAATATAAAAATTATAAATTATAATTTATACATTTATATAATATTCATTTATAATTTATACATTTATAAATATATTTATATTATGTATATTTTTATATAAATATATTTATTTATAAATATTTATAAATGTATAATTGTATATTGTTATAAAAATTTAAAAATTATACATTATAAAAATACTCGAAAATATGTTTTAAAAATACATCTAAAAATAATCCATAAAACATCTACAGTAAAAGTTTTTTATATAATTTTTGAAAAACAACCCCAAAAACAACTAATCCAAACGGACTTGTATTTGAAAAACGAAATGCTACAGTGCTGTTTTTGAAAAACAACCCCAAAAACAGCTAATCCAAACGGACCCTACGTTTTCTCAGTTCCCCCAATTCTTAAAGCCGTCCACATCCCTCCAAAAAAGGGGAAAAAGAAGGCTTCCACAGAAATCAAACTCAGAATTTGCCTGGTCAAATATTAGCTCAGCTACAAAGTGACATTTTGACCCAAAAAAAAAAAAAAAAAAGTTGCTCAACTAGATAAGGAAATGCCTAATTTTTTTTTAATACTACATGCTAAATGGCCCCTTCCAAAATTCTGAAGATAATGTTGGTTTTTGGTTTTACTTGTGTAAACAATCTTAAAATACAGAAATGATCAACATGGAAGTCACAATTTTGGCATCTATAATGATCTGCATATCGTAAACATTGCCTACTTGATACTGGATAAGCAAGTCAAGGTACTTCAACTTCTTCTTCAATTGTTGTCATCGCCTACTTGATACTGGATGGCGATTGATTATCTTAAGCACTAATTCTACCTGTGATTCTGTTTGATCAAGGGACATGGCCAAAATAAGTGTAGTTGATTGGACTGTCACCTCACAGATGATTTTTCATGACTATATGTTCTACAAGAAATATAAAGACAGAGCATTAAATAAGTCTCTTGTAACTTGAAAACCAATTTGCAGCCAAATCATGATACCATCTACCTTTTACACACTATTTACTCAATCAAAAAAAGGATGATTTGTTGGATAGCCAAAGGATTAAAGCTTTCCAAACATTCCATTCAAAATATTTTTGCAGTATATTTTAAATCAGTTGTTTGGATAGTGAGTTATTTACACAATTTTACTCATTTATATCATCAATATATTTTTTAATCACCTTTTTTTTATATCACATATATTCATATCAAAAAAGTGTTACAGTATATATTTTTTAAAAAAAATTTATCCCAAATAATCATTAACCAGGCACACTGTTAAAATTGACAATACACATCAATTTTCATGAATCTTCTTCCACGTACAATCGTCTTACTTGCTTGCCATATGGTCAACTTGTAAATATGATTTATATCATATCATCTCTTTGATTTATGATAAGAACTAATTAAATACAGAACTGAATGCCAAATCAAAAACTTATCTCAAAGTAAACAGGTAATAATTGCCTAATCTTTTTGCTCTAGAAGAAATTGTATAGATGAGCGACACATGTCGCTCTCTTTCAGAGAAGAGATTCTCCTTTCACAACAACTATATGATGTGAAGCGAAGCATAATGAAAGTGACATTACAATTTTACAATCCACCAAGAATTTATGTCCTTCATTTTCAACAAGTTGGCACTGAACTTTTGGAAAATTATGAAAAGGAAAATAAATATTTTGTATCTCAAATCCAAACACACAACATATTATTCACTTTTTAATTTTCCATATATAAATATGAAAAACTTATGCAAGTTGCAATTAAGGTTTGGATTACTAAAAAATATAGAGTGTGTGTCGATACATTATTATTTGAGATATTACTTGAAATAATTATTGTAATATTTTTTGTAACGTGGTGTTTGTCAGATGAAAATTTAGTTGAAAAGATAAAAAATAGATTGAAAAATGCGTCAAAAATAGAATCAAAATTTTTTTTTACAAATAATTAAACATTTACATCAACAAATCCAAATACAAGACACCTAGCATTTATTCTTATTGAAATTACCTTCTTTTTTTTTTTGGTGTTTAAACGTGAAATGTGCGAAAAAAAACTCTTTACAGGGGTCTCAGCGTAAGAATTTTAGATCAAGTTCTCTACGAAGAAAAATAAATAGACGGTGTAATGGGAAGCTAAAAATAACATGAGGGCAAAGCTGTAATTGAAGATATAGCTTACCATGAAATTGAATTTTCTGGGCAATAACAATAATTATCCAAGCACCCACACACCGATCTCTTAGGAATACGATTCGTCCATCTTCTTCTCCAATCTCACAATCGTTATTCCTTTCTATATTTCGCTGTCTTTTTCCGCGTCTAGTTATCGGCGGAACTCGTAAGCCTCAAACCCTAGTTTCCATCGCTTATCAACTAATTTTCTCATGTATAAAACATTTTTTTGTCATTATTTCTATTTGATTACCATCCTTTTTTGCATTCTAAGCATCGATCTTCTAGAATCAAAATTTTTCAATCTGCATTTTTGGGTGTAATTTCGTCATTGCTTTAGGCTGTTCATTTGTTGCTAATCTCGAAAATTCCAGCTTTTAGTGATCGTATTGTTTTTAGCTTTTGTAATCTAAATTCCGGCTGTTAAATTCTGCAATTATTCATTTCTCTGTTTTTCTTTGTTTGATAGTTCCTTTTTTTCTTTCATTTGAACTGGTGAGTGCTTCTCTGTGGTTGTAATTCTGCCGATCATGATTTGAAGTTTAAGTATTTCTTTTCTCTTTATCCTCAGTGAATTTTGTAGAAGTCATAAGCTGAAGCTAAGGAAATCCTACTTAGAGTTGTAATTCTTTCATTTTCAGGTATTTTTCTTTACTGCCTAAGATGTTCTCTTTTGGTTTAAATGATATAATGTTGAGTTGAAAACTTGCACTTTACTTTATTAATTCCTCCCTGTTTTAAATAGTTTATGAAAGAAAGGCCAAATGGATATAGTGTACCCCAATGGCAAGATTTTTCCATATGGTACATGGATTTGTGCACACATTGGTACAAATGGCATGCCCATTGCGTCTGAAATTTTAAGAAAAAGATTAGTTCTTTTCTAAAAGAAATTCATGATGATTAGTTTTACATAGAGTTCACAATATGAATTTTGTAAATATAACTTTTGCTAAATGTGAAATTAATGTTACTGTGTTCATGATGGTGAAAATTCAAGGCCTTACAGGTAGGATTCAAAATTTTTGCAAAAAGATTAAAAAGTTAGGCACTACAGACCAACGGGTGCTCTTCTATTCTATGTAATAGATATTCTGTTGCTAAATAAAAATGTTTATAGTTTCTTTTGGAGTTCTGATAAGATGTTTTTCACTGATGCATGTAAAGCTGCAATTCTTTGTTTAACGGGATTTTCCTATGCTACATAGGAGGATTCATCTCTTGAAACGGGAGGACATTAAATATGTTTCAAGAGTTTCTCAAGCAATAGGTTTCTGCCCACTGCGTGACCTTTAAGTCAAGCAACTCTTGCCAAAATGGGAACCTCGCATCGCAGGTTTGTTGGGATTTGTGTATTATAGAAAAGTTTGAAAAAAATCAGTTGATTCGTGTGTGTCTCATGCTAAAATGAAGTTCTCATTTTTCAGCGTGTTTATTTGTCATTTTGTATTCATGCAGTGGGGCTTCCAAAAAATCAAGTGATGGTGCCAGGCTAGTTATCACAACCATCATGGGGATAGTTTTTGGATATTTTATTGGTGTATCATTTCCATTTGTTTCTCTAGCTAAGGTATGTTGAATAAGACACGTGACCTTTTTCCCCTTTCAGCTTTTGTCTTTTATTTAATAATTTTTTCTATTTTGCAGATTAATTTTTTTGAGGGAGCAATGAACAGAGATCATCATAGTTTAGACACTCGTAGTTTTCCAGAGACTGTTGGTTCGGGTAGTACTCCCTTAGCACCAAAGGTAGTTATGATGTTAATGTGGTCTTCTACGTTTGTATGGTGTTTTGCTGTTGTAAGTCTTATGTGCATGTCAAGAACCCAAATTTAGGATTTTCATATGTCAGATGACTTATGATGGCAATTCGGTGAGAAGTATGGAAACTTAATTCCTAATCTGCTTCTAGAACAAGGTTAATGTATTTGATCTTTGTTTGGAACATTGTAGTCCGCCAACTTGTCATCATGTTTCATTTGTAACATGTCATCCAATCAGATGGCCTTTCATTTTATTAACCCATGTATGTTTATGGATCTGTTTGGAAATGAATAATAGGTAGCTTCAATGCATTATCCAACCAAGAAAAGAATTGTTGTTTTCTTCTTCTGGTTCTTTTTGCTTTTATTCTACAATTGTTATAATAAATCCCCTCCTGAAGCTACTTCTCAAAGTAAACCTTTCCCAATACCATGACAAGTTTTCAATTGTCTGTCAGACTTTTTTCCTAGCATTATTTTTTATTTTATTTTCTTCTATCTTTTCTTTTCCAATTACCCGAAGAGTTGTCTATCCTGTCATTGCTTTCATTGACATTGTCTTACTCTGTCTGTCCTGCTAACTTTCCACTATGAAACATTACAGGCTGATATGACGTCACTTAAATTTTGTTCTTCATTTACTCTTTAATAAAAGCTTGACACAAGCTTGCTTCTGACATAATCTCCCCTTACTGCTGCAAGCTGCATTGTTAATTGTTTTATGTAAATTCTTTGATGATGTTTGACCAGTTAACATTCTAATTCTTTTTTTGTCTCCAGATATATGTTCCTACAAATCCTCGTGGTGCAGAGTCTTTGCCTCCTGGTATTGTGGTATCGGAGTCAGACTTTTATCTCCGGAGATTATGGGGTGAACCTAGTGAGGTATGTTAGTGAAATGGTTCAGCGATGTAAATGATATAGCTGTGCAGTATGTCATTGATATGCATGTTGAAGAGATCTATTTAACATAATTGCAGCAGCAAATGCAATTTATAGGGGATGGCATTAGATAAAAGCTTTGTATTTCATTTGTTAGCTATGCTGTTTGGCGATATACTTACGTGTTTTATTGGCCACACATTTCTATTGTTTTTTTGTTCTTTGCTATTGTCTTGTAATTATTTTATTCTTCATCATTATCAATTTTGTACATTTCATAATAAAGCACTTTGCATGTGGTAGACATGAATTTCTAGATATATCTATTTTTGAAGTTGAGGATCAGTGTATCCCATTGAAACAGTTTCTTTGCTTCTGGTGACCAGTGCAGCAAGGATGCACATAGCTTTTCTTAAACACCATGATGGCAGGTGTCTTGTTTCTCTTAGTTTGCTTATAAATTGCTGCTAGTAAAAGTGTTAGGTTGGTGTGTAACTGGGTGCTAGTAAGTGTTGCTGTGGTTTGTGCATGAAATTATTGGCAATTTTGCACGGTCACCCCTTCTTCCAATTCAACTTAAGTGCATTAGAGTTGCATACCATCAAAATAAGCACAAGTCCAACAGCCATAAGAAAGTTCCAGAGCGACTGCATTGCAGGAGTCTGTCCTAATATTATTGATTTGGAATGTGCACAAATAGCTGTCTGTATTTGTGAAACTGTTCCCTAACATGTTATGAAACTTCCAGGATTTGAAAAGGAAGCCAAAGTATTTAGTGACATTTACAGTTGGTTTGGATCAGAGAAACAATATCAATGCAGCAGTTAAAAAGGTGGGGATGATTTTGCATGACAATGATGATAATGATGACTTTTTTGTGTAATTTTTTGCTTGTACGTGCCAAGAGTTTTTGTTTCCTGAATTGCTTCCCTTCTTTCTTGCAGTTTTCTGAGGATTTCCAAATCATGCTTTTTCACTACGATGGTCGAACGAGTGAGTGGGATCAGTTTGAATGGTCAAAGCATGCAATTCATGTCAGTGTTAGGAGACAAACAAAATGGTGAGATTTAAAAACTCTCTGCATATTGTGCCTGGTGGTTTTTGGGGATATAATGACATAGTAGATTTAACATCAAATGAAATTTCACATTATTCCATAACCTTGTGCTATCTCTTCCCCACTGAAAGGTGGTATGCAAAGAGGTTCCTGCAGCCTGATGTGATTGCAGCTTATGATTACATTTTCATTTGGGATGAAGATCTTGGAGTCGAGCACTTCAATGCTGAAAAGTAAGATTTTTTTTCCAGAAAAAAAAAAAAAAGCGAAAGAAGAAAGAATTGTTGCATAATTCTCCTTTTTCTTTTTAAGCTTATTTGACTTTTTTTTTATCTCGTCTGTGACATTCCAGGTACATTCAACTAGTTAGGAAACATGGCCTGGAGATTTCTCAACCCGGTCTTGAACCCAATAATGGACTTACATGGCAAATGACTAAAAGGAGAGGTGACAGAGAGGTTCACAAGTGGGTTATTATTGTCTTATTCTTTCTAATAAAGAATGTATCTTTGTCTAGCATGCTTGTTTAAACAGCTACTTACTCTGATTTCCGTCTTAATCTGTGTAAATTGGTTTCAGGGTGACGGAGGAGAAACCTGGCTGGTGCAGTGATCCCCACTTGCCTCCTTGCGCTGCGTATGCTGTCTTAACTCTCTCTCTCCTGGACAACAATAGGCATTTGTTCACATTGCTATTTTTTTTTAATACCTGTGAACCTTAGAGTCACAGGAAACTTACTTTACCTGTGAAAACACAGCAACTAAATAGGAGTTTTTATGATACAAATTGGTGCTTGCACTTTTGCTCGCAAGTTATAGATAAAAAAATCTCTATATTGATGGTCATATTTCTTCATCTGGTTGACCATTGCCAAATAGAAGAGCTTAGCCACAAGACATATCATAGCAATAGCACGTCTTATTGTTGAAAATTTTGATTTTATGGTAGTGTTTGTAGGTTGAGTTATGACCCATGATTTATGCTCAGGCCCTTAAAATGGAGATATATAGTTAAGAAAAGTTTAAAAGATTGGGGTGGCTTCAACATTTACCTTCAACTAATTTTCCTTGTGTAATTCCTTTTTGAATTCAGCTTTGTGGAAATTATGGCTCCTGTTTTCTCGCGCGATGCTTGGCGATGTGTTTGGCATATGATTCAGGTTCCCTTCTTTAACTTTGTCATTTCTATACATCTGTTTTAAGCCTTGTTGTACCTCCAACTATTTTTGCTTTTAGCTGCTCTCATTAGCCTTGGTTCTTTCCAGCTTAGAGCTCACACTGATTTTTTACTTTCAATAACATTTCTAGAATGATTTGGTGCATGGTTGGGGATTGGATTTTGCACTAAGGAGATGTGTGGAGGTCAGTGGTTTTATTTGTTTCTTATCACAGAATTATTTGAAAGATTTAGAAAAGAAGGCTTCTCTACCTGCTTTTCATATTCCTGTTGGAAGGAGAGATCCGAGGGACAGTGGAATGTAAAACAGACAAAATTGGAAAACATGTATTCATTTCAAATGGATGGCTGCGTATTATCAGTTTCATTGTAAGTGTATTTTGCCTGTGCAGCCTGCACATGAGAAAATTGGTGTGGTTGACTCTCAGTGGATAGTTCATCAAGTTATTCCTTCTCTAGGAAGTCAGGTCAGTTAACCACTTAATTACAACCATTGGGACTTGCTTTTCCTTTTCCTAGAGGTGATTAAAGTAATGAAGTTTAGTTGTTTGCAAATGTTGTTCTGTTCAACTTTAATTTCCGTTTTTGAGCAAATGGTTCTTCATTTATAATATAAGCAATGTCAAATCTTCCTTATTCACATTTTTTCTTCCACTTCAATAATCCTACTTGCCCCCTGATCTGGTCTCCCCTCATTTAGATTTGTTTATTGATAATGATGCTAACAGCTTCAGCTTCGTTGATTCCAGGGTCAATCTGAAAATGGAAAAGCTCCTTGGCAAGGGGTATGTAAGCTGTTACATGTTCAGTTTCCATTTCAGCCTTTCTGTATATTTTTTTTATTGAGGCCTTTTCTTTGTCCTTCGTTTTTTTTGGCAAAAGTCAACTCTGAAAGCTTCTTCATCCAATTTTATGGTCATCTGAGTTATTGTATTTCACCTACATTCTAACATGTCATGTTTAAATAAGGATTCACAAGTCATATATCTGCACTTTGTTTGAATTGCATGATTTTGCATTGAACTGAATTTCATTACATTTGTCCAAACGTCAAGTAACTAGCTTGAATTCTTTTCTATCTAATTTGGTAGGTAAGAGAGAGGTGCAGAAGTGAGTGGGCGCAGTTTCAAGATCGCCTAGCCAATGCAGATAAGAAATATATTGAACAGCTTGGGAGGACTTTGAATTAGTTAATTTCTGGTTATTACCTGTAAATTTCTTCATTTTCTTTGGTCCTTTTTCCATCTTTGTATTCATTGTACGGAAGGGTGTTTTGGAGCCCAATTTTCTCACTCGATGTCTTCAATTTTTTTTTTTTTTTTTGCTCCTAGCGGGGCGGTAGCTGAACTTCCTGTAGTAGTGAAAACTAACAATCTGAAACTGGAAGAGAGTGATCCTTTTTTGTGTATAAATAGATTAGACTTTGCTTCATTTGACTCCCATGTTGCCAATTTTCATTTCCTTTTCTTTCTTTTTCCTTTTCCTTCTGTTTTTTCCCCTTTTTTCCCTTTTCTATTTTCTTGAGGCGGTGGGAGAGAAGGGGCATGCGAGTTTGTTGTATCCCATTTCATATCTTTGACTTGACCAATTTTTCAGATGATCGTATGGAAGTTGAATTTTGGGATGATAACAAAAACAAAAGATGGAATTAATTTTGGTCTCATGACGGAAAATGCAGTTCTGATTTTCTTTTTCTCATTTTAAATTTTTGCTCTATTCGGGTTATCGTGCAGAACCGCGAGACACCAACTTGTGACAATACTGCAGGGAAGATGGTACCCATACCTATTTTAAAGAATGCTTTAGAAATGCAGATTTTAACACGTTCAAACGCATTTGATAACAAAAAATAAAACGTATGAATTAATTAAGTGACATTAAATTTTTTAGATGAAACTTACTTCAAAAAATAAATGATAAACTGTGGTATTGGAGTGATAAAAGCAATGAGCAACAAAGACGAATGATGAGTTCCAAAAGAAATACTATGAACTAACCATGCAATGAAGAGAAAGAAAGTAAAAACAAGAAAATTCTTGCAATTAATCATCAGCAGATGTGAATCTCAGGTCTCGTATGTCTAATACCATTCAAGAAAACCAATATTGTTCACAAGGAGATTTAAACATTATAATCATCAACGAACAAGTTTTTTCAAGCCTTGAATTTGAGACGTTGAAGTTTACTCAAAAAAGTAAAAGTGTGTATAATCCATTCTGCTACCATTTGACAAAATCCAGAGTGTCCCTAATTGGACCCTAGTAGCATATTCTAATACCTACTATATCTATTTGTTCTTGGTGAAGGATGTGCTTTTTATGCAATGGAGGGCATCGGTTGGTGTGATATTCAAGGATATTGGAAAATGTATGGAGTGAGACCCAAGTCTGTGTTTAAGGTCACCAAACGGACAGTTTCGCAATGTGTTGGGTGCAAATATTTTGCTTACACTGGCAGATTCCTCGCTCACTGACATTGAGAAATGTTCATTCCACCTTCCATTCTTATGTACTAAGACTTGTTTAATAAACCAATAAAATCTGCCCTCCTCAAATCAAATCAGTCTTTGTACTGATTGAGAAGATGATAAGGACCCTTTGTCATGCCCAGAAAACCAAAAAAATAAACACATAAAGAAATAATGGAAATCTAGGTTGAGAATTTGATCAGTCGGTCGTATGCATAATGAATGAATAAACTCATTTTTTTTCAAAAAAAAAAAAAAAAAAACTCGTTAAAGAAACAAAGATGACTAAAAAAATCTAAAGCGTTTTCTCTTACAAAACAACCAAATATGTAGAAGCAGACTCATATTTCTCTTATAGCATGTTGTTCGCATTAAATCCTCTATAACGCATGCTTAAAATCAGAGCCAGATTTGGAAATACACAGATTTTTCTCACTTGTATAGAAAAAGGTTCAATTTTAATTTGTTAACTGCATTTCCGACTTAATCGTTCTAATGTTCATGGCAATAATTTGTTTTAAAACAAAATACCAGGTCAGTTCTCTTGCTTAAACTGGCAGTTAAGTCCTTCCTGGAAGTGATTAAACCGAGACAGAACCAACAAACAACTATAAAATTTTTTTTTAAAAAAAAAAAAAAAAAAAAAAACTGGAACTAACGACGTTAGCACCAACCACATTCGATCTTAGTCTTACAAAATAAAAGAGATCTTGTTTTTCATTCTCCTTCAAGCCACAAACCCCTGATATCTCCCTCTTTCTCTACGACTCTATCTCTCCCTCCACCTTCAGAGCTTCAAACAGACCAAATTCCCTCATTCAAGCCCGGCCGGACCCAAATATCCCGAGGACTACATTGCAATTGTCTCCTTAGGGTGCACTGGTCTTGTGGAGCCACTGAATCTTGATTTTCTTGTCAGCAGTATTTGCTTTCATCTTTGTCTGAGTATTGGAATTTGCTTAGCGTATCTATCATCAGAAGTAGGATCATCTGCTGACTGTTTTGTGAATTCAGGGCTCCCAAGACTACCAGCTCCAGTCGGCAGTAAATCGAAGGTATGTTCAATATATAACTCTGTATATCCAAGAAATGCTGAAGAGACTCTATCTTCTACCCAAACTTTTTACGTCTTCATAGGAAGCACTAATCAAAATTAAATTAATAATCATCCCTGAATCTTGTTAGGATTTTTCTTTTTTTTAATTTCTAGGTGAAAGATGGGAGAGATGACGAGCAACCAGTTGGGAGTTATCGGGGCATTGTTCCTATCTGTGGCTTCATCAGTGTCCATTGTCATCGTCAACAAAGCTTTGATGAGCAATCTTGGTTTTCCATTTGGTATAGACAATCTCCATCCGTATCTACATGCTTCTATCCCAAGCTACCACAACTCGTACCATTTTAACCTACAAAATGCTTTCTGTTAACGATGCAAATCTTCAATTCTGACAGTGTATATATACTGTCAGTATATATAACATTTACTCGTATAATTATCGATTGTTGCATTATATGTATATTTTTACACAAAAACCAAATATATATATAACTTTTTTTTTTTCTAATGTGGAAATCGAACCCTG
Organism: Coffea arabica; assembly: GCF_036785885.1. Lineage (NCBI taxonomy): Eukaryota > Viridiplantae > Streptophyta > Magnoliopsida > Gentianales > Rubiaceae > Coffea > Coffea arabica. Next base: position 46,728,982 of record NC_092311.1, read on the forward strand.
AAATTTATCAGGTGGAATTAGTAGTCTTTCCAGGATGATTTGAATAAATGCTTTGAATTCAATTTTGCCAGCAACAACGTTGACCAGTTGGCACCTGATGGTAACGTACTGCACTCTACATGTGGCTCTGCGCATGAATTTCTTCGAGAACAAGCCAGTCGACATGAAGACGGTCATCCTCTTCGGCATTTTGAATGGAGTTTCGATAGGTTTCCTCAACTTAAGCTTGGGATTTAACTCCATTGGATTCTACCAGGTGCGGTAAATAAAATATATCTAGCAATTTTACAGTCTAAAAAGGCACAAAAAAAATTTGATTTACTACATTATTCATATTTATATACTCGAGCTTTTTATATGCATTTCATCTTCTAAATCAGCATTAACACATTGATTACACTACATAAGCACAAACTACAAAGTGCAGTAATTTCATTGAGCAGTACACTTTTTTTTTCAACAAGGAAGAGGTGGGACTTAATTAATTGGTGATTTATTTTATTATTTACGATCACCAGTCATTTATGCAAATTAACGTTTTTGGATTTTCTTTCCCCTAATGTTCTCCACTAATTTGCTTCTTGTGATTCATGCTTTACAGATGACCAAGCTTGCAATAATACCTTTCACGGTTCTATTAGAGACCATTTTCTTGAAAAAGCATTTCAGGTAATGCTCAGGCAGAAAAGCTAATAATTACAATCTGGAAGTATTATTAACTTTTCAACCAAGCCTATTATTATATGCAAGTTTTTTTTTTTTTTTTGAGCTTTACTTATGTAACCCAAATCCGCTGTTTCATGATGGTCCAAATTATATGCAGCCAGAAGATCAAGTTCTCTCTATTCGTCCTACTCATCGGTGTCGGCATTGCCTCCATAACCGACCTTCAGCTTAATTTTCTGGGAACAGTTCTCTCCCTTTTGGCCATCATTACAACTTGTGTTGGTCAAATTGTATCCTTTTCTTTTTCTTTTATTTAATTTCATTGGTTATCTTTGCTTTAAAAAAAAAAAAAAAAGGAAGATTATCATGCACTCCGTTGCCAATAGGCCAAATGACTTGATTACAGTAGTACAATGCCAGACTAATTAACTAGGATCAGCAAATTAACAGTCATAATCATCAAATGTGACAAAACATGTCACGAACAGCTATTAAAAGTGATTAATTAATGCAGGTTGATCCTTTGGACAAAGGAGAGAGACAAAGATGATCATCTTGCTACAAGAGGAAAAGGCACCACGGTTGATCATAGTTAGACTGCCATTTCCAGAGTATTATCGTACAAAAGTAAAAAGAAAGATAGAATGATGTTTGTAGGACGTCCTTGGGAGATATTCTTGTTGCTTGGTCCTTAACCAATCATTCTAATTTCAGCTCACAAACACAATTCAGAAGAGACTAAATGTCTCGTCTACTCAGTTGCTGTACCAATCAGCTCCATTTCAAGCGGCTGTTCTCTTCGTCTCAGGCCCTCTTGTTGATCAGTGCCTTACCAAACAAAATGTGTTTGCCCACAAATATTCCCCTATTGTATTGGTAAAGCTCTAACAACCCCTTTTTTGGGTTCATTGACTCTTTAATCCGCTTTCTCTAAAATCATTAAGTTTAGATCGAGTGATCCCTGATAAATAACTGTTGCAGGCATTCATATTACTTTCTTGCTTGATTGCCGTATCTGTTAACTTCAGTACATTTTTAGTGATTGGGAAGACGTCACCTGTTACATATCAAGTTTTAGGGCATCTTAAAACGTGCCTTGTTCTTGCGTTCGGCTATACACTCCTGCATGATCCTTTCACTTCAAGAAACATTGCTGGAATACTAATAGCCATTGTTGGAATGGGATTGTACTCGTACTTTTGCGCCCATGAGAACAAGAAGAAACAAGGGGGAGACTTCTCATCTATGTCTCAGGTAATGTGTACATTAAATTTTACTCTTTTTTGTTAATTATTAAGAAATTGCTTGATTTATTTTTTGACTGAAAATGGGATGGTATAATTGGACACTGTTGTTTCAGAATAAAGACAAAGATACCACACCACTTTTGGCTAACGGGAAGAAGATGGCCCATCAGGATGAGGAAAATCCGACTGAAAAATGATCTTTTAAGGCCTCCCAAGATTGAGGAGTAGGCTTTTAGGTGAAGTTCAATTGTAACTCCGCTTAAGACTTGAGCTATTCTTTTTAATTCAGACATTCCACGACAAGTGTGTAGACGATTTTGATATGTATAATAAATATGCTTTCAATTCACTAATTGCCCTTTGTTTGCTAAGTTTTGTGCTCCTTTTTTTTTCGTAATTTCAACTTTAGATCAATAATATACTAACAATAATTAAGAAAAGAATTGGATTACCCCTTTTTCTTTTAGAATTGGATTTCCTTATCTTTAGCTAAAGTGAAAAATTGACATCATCTTGGAACAATTGCATCTTAAAAAGAAAAATCTTATACTAAACGATATACGACTTAAGCGACAGAAACAAACTAGTGAATAACACGTCTTCTTGATTTTAGATATTCCAATATTTGTGTTTATTGTTTAGGAATATCATGATTTAAGGTCATTTTTTGCAAGTAAACTCTGAGTCAACTTGATAGCCTCTCCCTTTGTGCTCAACATGATATTTTATCGCTTAGAGCTCTTATGTCCGAGGTTCCAATTTTAAACAAGCACAGTTTGGACTGTTATCTTGACATCAGCTTTGCTCGAATCGAGCAATATTTACAAGGTTGGGCTAAATGCTCTACCCAATCCCATATAGCCCGTAGCTACAGAGTGATCTTCATGGACTAATGAATTATAGCTGCTGGGCTAAGTCCGTTGCCTTCCACTGTAACTTCTATCTTTTTTGTATTTTTTTTTAATCGAAACCATAATTCTATTATATTCCCACGCCTACCTTGCGCTAAAGCAAGGTATAGACCCAAAGTAGTCATGGAAAAATTCGGAAGAGGTTGACAAGCAACTAGTGAAATTTTAAGAAATTTTGGTTTTAAAATGCAAGTTGGGAGCTTTGAACCCTCGATTTACACCCAAAAAGTAATTTTAGTCTCTCCCTAATAGCCAACTCAGCTCGATTAGGTCCGTTTAAACTTTCGTTAGCCGTTAGAAAATGTGCCTGCAAACACGAATGAGATCCTTCCGTCCATGCTTCTTTGGTGCATCAAATTTTGAGCACTGATTTAATGGAATATGATGAGAGTTTAAGGGAAAAATAATAATAAGACCAAAACATTAGTTCATGTTGGAAAAAAAAATACAACCAAATTAGCTGACAATTTTCAAATAAGGGATGGTTACTTGGTTAGAAGCTACATTAATTCTTTTGGAAGAACTGCAAACCCAAAAAGGATGACAAAAAATGTGACAATATACTATTGGCAGGAGAGAGTATCCATCCTCTCATGTACAATATGCTTTTAAGATTTTTTTTTTCCCCAACTGCTTGAAGAAACATATTCACATTATTCTTTTTTAGCCAGAAAACGTTCTTCTTTTTTAGCCAGAACTGTTTGGATAGGTTATTATTTGGAATAATTACTGTAGCACTTTTTGTGATGTGATGTATGTGAGATAAAAATATGGGTTAAGAAATGTGTTTATGATGCAAGCAAAATATAATTTGGGATAATTTCACTATCCAAACAGGGATGGTGCCAAATCTAAAGAGTATATGACTGATATAAGCATGCATGTTTCCAGTATCTTTAATTTTGTGGGGTGGCTAAATTCACATGAAATAAAGTTGCCCCTCACAAAAAAATTTTGCCTCGTGTACCGTTCAATGAGATTTGTCAATTGTCATCATCCAGTTGAGCTGATGCACCAGAGAATTCCATTTGGGTAATTGTCACCCTCAACTTCTAGGGGAAAGGGGATGTTTTGGCAATGCTTATGTGAACCAATTTTGAAGTTAGCAAATGGAGGGTTGTTAACATAAGAAAATGATATGGTCTTTCTTCTGGTCCATCAATCCAAATTTGATGGGCATGTTCTTCTCGTCAAGAAAGAATATATGCACGCAACCGAAGTCAAATTTGGATATGAAATTTGTAAGGCCTTGCATATTTTGAAGTTTTCTTCAATATATGCCCATCAAAGCCAAATTTGGATACGAAATTTGTAATTGTAAAAGTTTCACGTAGTAATAAAGAAACCATGAAACAAATATCATCACACACTAATATTGCTTTAATTATTAGTAATTAGTAATTACTAAGGGGCATGGGAAAGAAACAGGAAGTGATTAGCTTTTTCCTTTCTTTCTGTTAATTCCACAGACAGTAGTATGAGCTCAAACTTTCTCTCACATCTTATAAACGATGTATATATTATATGTATACTTATTAGAGAAAACCTCGCACATTGCAATTTTTTTTTTCCGAATTTTGCTTAAAAGCCTACAAATTCAAATCACCACACGTGTCAATGTACATCAATATCTTCAGCTTAGTGTTTGGATTGAAGATTATTTCACTTTATTTACACCTTAACATTTTTCAATCACCTTTTTATCTTACATACATCATATCAAAAAAAGTGATACAACAAAAATATCTCAAATAATTTACAATCCTTAATTTTGGCTAAATCTAGCAAATCTACCACGATTTTTAAAAAAAAGAAGAAGATCCCAAATTCCTCGCAACAAAAAGGCAAAACTAATTATCAATAGTCTTTAGTGCACAAGAACCATTCCCAAATTCCTTGGAACCTTTCAAGGCTCAAAAGTAGTACTATAATCTACAACATTAATAATTGACAACATAGGGTTGCAAACGAATCGGTTCGAACTATTCGAATTAAAACTCGATCAATATCGAGTTTGAACTGGGCAAATTGAATTCGAATTCGAGTTAGTATTCAAAAATATTAAGCTCGTTAGCTTGCGAGTTCAAATATATATATAATTTTTTATTTTAATAATAAAATTACATATATATTCATAATATTTTATTTTTTATTAAAAAAACATTATTTTATTTATTTTTTTAAAAAATAAAATAATTTTTTTTTTTTATTTTTTTGAGTTCGAACTCGAATTCGAATTCGAATTTTAAATTGACAACTTATCGAACTTGAGATTAATAAAACTAAATCAAGACAGTCGATAGGATTAAATCTGGACTCGATTCAACTGTTTGCGCAGTCCTACGACGAATTGCATTAATTGCATACATTAGTACTAGTATTTTATTTATAATCGTGTCCATATGCAGGGGATTAGTCGGGCCGCCTTCGAGTCTTGACCCGGACACCCCTGTGTTGAAAAAAAAAAAAAAAAAAGTGTCCATATGCATTTGTCCATTAATAAATTCAGAAATTTGGACTGCAACTAGGAGGTAGCTGCTAACTTGCTAATTGCTAGTTGGCAGGTGCCAGAAATTTGAATCTGGTCGGCTTTAGGTAGCAGGCGGTTCAAACTTCCCAATCACGTCAAAACCGAACAAGGGCAAATCCGTCCTTTCACTTCCCTAATAATTTTAGCCTCTCAAACTTTTGTCTCGTGTACTCCTCCACGTCCCCCACCAAAGACCCCACTGGCCACTCCTACTGATTCTTGTTTTCTTCCTTTCTTTAACAGCCGGTGAAAACGAGACCCCGGACAGAGACCAAACAAGAAAAAATAAATAAATAATCGACAATAAACCGAGAAAGAAGTCTTCCCCTTTTCCTTTATCTCTGTCTTCAAGACTCCAGCGCAGCAATCCCGTATATGAACTGAGCATTTTCTTCTTCTTTGTGTAAAAGATTCTCTGACAAGCGACTATTATACAGTATATATGTAGGAAATACTCGGGGAAGTTGAAGTAAGTACGTTTACTGCTTGTTTAGTAAATATAAATTGTGGGTTGGATTTATTTTGTGGGATTTTTGGAGTTTGTAAGAGGGAATTTGGCAAAAAAAAGAAAAAGAATGGGTGGTGTTCCTGAGAATGATGAAAGCAGAATGGAAGGGTGGTTGTATTTGATAAGGTCTAATAGGTTTGGGCTGCAGTATTCAAGAAAAAGATACTTTGTTCTTCAAGATCACCTTCTTAAGAGCTTCAAATCAATCCCACCTGCCCATGACGAGGTCTGTTAATTTGTTTATTGGTTTTGTTTTAGTTAATTTTCGCCAGTAGACGAGTTTTGTTTATTTTTGTGTTTCTGCAGAGTTTTACTCCTAGTTGCTGTCATCAGCTCTTTTTTATCTATTGCAAAAATTAAAGTAAGAATTGGATTATATTTAGAATTTCATTTTATGGGTTTGATTTTTTGGGTTCCAATGTAGTTCATTATGTTATTGCCTGAGGTTGTGTGCTAGTGGTGTACTGGATTAGTGATCATTGATCACTTCTGATTATGTTTTCTTCTTACCATAATGCAATGAAAATGGACCATATTGGATATGAAGCGCGATCTTTTGTCTTGCCAACATCAGCAATTGATTATTATCTTATTTTTCATAGTTCGACAATGGCTTTCATCTGGCCTGTGATGGAATCCATGGTGCAGAATTTATTTAAACTTTGAATTTTGAGACTTTAACTGCAGGTTTTGTATTGCGAGTGTTAAGGAAGATGAGCTTTAAGCCAATTGATGATCTCATTAAGCTAGGTTAATTTCAGAACATTGAAAAGTATCCTCTTCTGCCAGTTACTTCTCTCTTCTGCCATAATGTCCTGTCAGTTTCTGTAGAGCATTATACTCATGAATAGTAGTTGTACAAGTAATTTGTGGGCCTTCGTTTCTTGTTATTTGGGTACATTGGTTAACTGGGTTCTGATGTTAAGTTAGTAGTAAGTTGGCAATGAGGAAAACCAGTAGATTGCAATCAGTGTCTAGAATCAATTGGAAGGCCTATACGATACTCAATTAGGCTTGCTCCTGTTGATGATGAAGTAAAAGATGCCACTCTAGCATGTTATGAGAATGATCATGGTTAGAGGGTCTCTTGATATCTAGCTGAACCTCTGACTCATTTTAGGGTTTAGTCGCTTAAATATTTACTACACCTGAAGTTTACATACATGTCCAAGTACTTTTCACGATTAATTTCTTCTGGTTGCAATATTGGAAGCATAAGTTTACCTCCAACTTGACAGCGCTTATTCACCCCACCCTGTGTATAGTTCAAGGGCTCTGCAACTAGTGACCTTAACTGCTGGTTTGGGCAGCATTTATCAACTAAGAATGTTTAAAGTGTTTATGCAGCTGTTTCAAAATCCCATGGCAACTAAATATATATCAACTAACCCCTTCTGAATTCTGAAAATGAGTATGAGTATGATAAATATCTTCTTTTGTTAAAAAGCTAACTGCTATTTCTTTTATGTTGGACAGCATCCTTCTTTTTTGCATTTGTTCTGACTTATTGGAACTTCCTCAATACAATGCATCAAATTCGTCCTTGGTGTTTCTGGTCTATCTTTGATTTTTTGGCTATTTAACTTTTTCAGTATCATCTTGTCTAAGCTTTAAATGACATAATCAGTATACTTTCAGGATCCTCTTAGAAGTGCAATTATAGATTCTTGCATCCGTGTGGCTGATAATGGGAGAGAGAGCATTCAAAGAAGAGTATGAACTTCTCTTCCACCTTATAAGCGTTTTTCCCCCACTTAATGCTCTAATGCAGTGGTTATTGCTGTATTTCTTCTAAGAGATTGTGAAGACGTGTAATTTTTCAATTTGCAGGTATTCTTCATTTTCACACTTTACAACACTTCCAATCACAGTGATCAACTGAAGGTGCGGAATTTTTTGTCCAAATTTTCAATTTGTTTAAAATAAGTCATGCATGGTTACTAAATCTGAAGTTCTTAGCTGGGAGCAAGTAGTCCTGAAGAAGCAGCAAGATGGATGCATTCGATTCAGGAAGCTGCTTTAAAGGTTCAAATGGCTGACTTTTGTTTAAATTAGCAATGGCATATATTTCTGGCAGCTGATGTTTGCTAAGACACTTGCAGGTGGACCAGAACCAAGTTGTTATTGATTCTTCCGAGCCTGATGCAAAGTCTTTGAGGTACATTAAAACCATACCTGGTTTTGTTTTCACTCCTGCTTTCAACAAGGAAATATCGCTTTCTGACTTTCATGCTGAATGACTGTCCTGTTCATATGTTTTATTTATTTGGTGAAAAATAAAAAGACAACTCTTGTCTGTAAGTTCATCTATGAATTTCAACCGGTTTCCTTTCATTTGCAGGTTGGACTGTTCCAGTAAAACTCATTACTCAAATTCTATTGATTGGACCCTACGTTCGTCTAGAGTTATAGATGCCATGACATCTGATGTTATTGCACCATCACCCTGGAAAATCTTTGGTTGCGAGAATGGTATGGTTTAAGTTTGTTTCACCGAAGTTTAAGATCCTTTACTGCTGAAATTGCATTTAATCATTAGTAGCATACAGGTCTCCGGCTATTTAAGGAAGCTAAAGATAGAGAATCTCATGCAAAGGTTGGTATATCTTGTATCTGGATCTGAGCTGTGTGATGTATCCATCCTTGTTGAGTCTTTTGTATATTTTGCAGTGGGATGACCATCCTGCTATAATGGCTGTTGGTGTCATTGATGGATCTTCTGAGGCTATTTTCCAAACATTAATGTCTCTTGGTCCTTCAAGATCTGAGTAAGTGGCCACTGTATCATAAGGTTCTAAAGTATTATCTCTCAAGCATTTAACATAAAGATCAATTGAATATAAGCCAAAAGTTTTGACATCTCTCATTCCAAATTCGGTTTCTTATTTTACTATTTCTTCCCTTCATGATAGTATTCACGTTCCTAGCAGGAATCTTGTAACCCAAAATTCAATTTCCTTTTCAACTTCAAGGCATATATTGGACTCTAGCTTCTTTCATTTGAATTAATTGCTAGGGTGGCTATTACATGTTCACAATTTTTTACCGAAATTACTTTATATATTCAACTCCTCCTTGGGATACCCAATCTTTACAACAGTGTGATTGAGCAATGGTTTGATGTTTTTGATGTCTTCATCCGCAGGTGGGATTTCTGTCTGTATAAGGGCAGTGTGATTGAACATCTTGATGGTCATACTGACATAGTTCATAAACTGTTATACCGAAATTGGCTACCTTGGTCAGATTCGGGACTTGAACCTCACAGACACATTATACCTTTTTTTAATTTTCAAGGAGACTGAATGCAATATATGTTGTTGCAGGGGTATGAAACCAAGGGATCTTCTTTTGCGGCGCTATTGGAGGAGGGAGGATGATGGGACATATGGTAATAAAGTTGCACTTGGAACCCTCACAGATGGATATGTATCTTTTGGTTTAACTCATCTTCATTCTATTGCAGTTATTCTGTACCATTCTGTGTTCCACCAGAGGTGTCCTCCTCAAGTGGGCTATGTCCGTGCCTGCCTTAAAAGTAATGTATGCTTAATACATTGAACAGATTCAAAAAGCGGTTTAAGCTATTCTGTTGTTGATATGTACTTGAACAAATATTACATTGAGCTGTTAGTTTATGCAACAGACATGGCTTGTTAGAAAATCCTTTTCTTTACTTCTAGATTTTGGTTAGTCGACTTTTCTTTATGTGCTGTGCACGCATCCATCAGTTCATACATTGACTATAGGTTAATATTGCAATGGTGCTACTTTTTTTAATTATTACTCTTGTCACCATAGGCGCCCCGTTATATGTAACTTTTTCAGATTTTGGATTCAAGGAGGGTTGTTTTGTATTTTACAACTTCATACTATTAATTGTGCTGTAGATAAGAGACTGTACTGTCCTTACAGGTGGAGGATTTGTAATTTCTCCTGTAAATCAAGGGAAGCAATCAGTAGTAAGACATATGCTTGCTATTGACTGGAAATTTTGGAAATCATATCTACAGACATCCTCTGCCCGATCCATAACAATCCGCATGCTAGGGAGACTGGCTGGTATACCACTATCTTGTTTAGAGCAAAACTATCTTGTTTATAAGTCTTGCAATCCATAACAATCCGCATGCTAGGGAGACTGGCTGGTATGCCACTATCTTGTTTAGAGCAAAGCTATCTTGTTTATAAGTCTTGCAATGTGCAACTATCTTGTTGCTGATTCAATCGTCTTTTGGTAATTGCAGCTCTGAGAGAGTTGTTTAGAGCAAAACTAGGGAATAATTCAGTGTCTGATTTCTCATCTGGTGAGCTGACAAAAGAGAGTAGATTACACCAGATTGGAGAAGGTTTGAGAATTGAAGTTCCAACCAGGCTGGAGACTAGGAAGAGCATCGATGACGTAGAGGGTGAAGAAGTGGTTAAAACGCCTTCAGAACACGCAAGCCTTTTGGGATTAAATGATGCGGCAGATGAATTTTTTGATGTTCCAGAACCTTTGGATTATGATCAATCAGAAAATGGCTGGTCTTCTGATTTTAGTTCAGAAACATATTCTCAGGTAGCAGTATACACTTTCTCTTTTGAATGAAGCACAATTTCCAAATGTAGGAAAGCAACTAATACTTTAACATTGGCTTATAGTTTGAGGCAATCTGAGAATTTATGAAGCTAGGGTTGTTAGAATACATTTTTTTGGACACCTGATCTAAATTTGAGCTCTTAGTTTGACTGGATAAAGAAATAAGATATTTGAATAGGTATAATGGGTGAAAGACAAAGTGGTGAACATGTTGGACTCTTACATTCGGTAACTGAAATTTAGAGGAGAGGGTGGGAGCATGTGGGGTCACTGCCCTTTTTGGTGTATAAACTACTTAGTAAGAAGTACTGTTCAACAGTTTAAGGTTCCATTTAGGGAAGTAAGCATGTTTTTGGACAGATCAAAAGGAAAGCAAGTCAACAGTTGCATGTTTTTGGAGCCTGACCATTAAATATGCATGTGCTTTGTTATGCAATTAAAGTTTTGTGAAGTAAAAGTTGAGGAGACTACTTTTCATGGAAGGAAAGAGACCTTGTTAATTTCTTCTAGAAATATTTTTTATTTATCTACTTCTTTGATGTTTCAGGATACACGTACACCCAAATTATCTACTGCTGCTGTTTTTGTTAAAAAGTTACATGATCTTGCAGGTGAGTAGATGAAGCTGCTAACCGAAATTTAAAAAAAAAAAAAGAACGATTCAGCTCTAAATTAAGGGCATTCTTTATTTTACGATAACTAGATAATTTTGACTGCAGTTCAGAAGAGGGGCTATGTGGACTTACAAGAGATGGCAAGGGAAGACAGTATGTCGTGCAACTATGGGTTCACTTTACCAAAGGATCAAACTTGTAATCTGCTTTCAAGTTGGACAGAAACAGATCCCTCTACATTTCTGATTCGTGGAAAAACTTATTTGGATGACCATAAAAAGGTGTTCTTTCACATTAAGTTTTATCTGTAATTTAATTTAATATTGGTCTCTCTCTCTCTCTCTCTCTCTCTCTGTTTTGACAAGTCTAAATTAATAGCCTGTTAGTAACCTATAGTTTTTTGGTTGCATCTTGTGGTGCTCTTATCTCCAGATCAAAGCAAATGGCACATTAATGCAAATGGTTGCCGCGGATTGGTTGAGATCTGACAAGCGAGAAGATGATCTTGCTGGCCGCCCTGGGAGCATTGTTCAGGTTTTTAATTCTTTCATGGGAAAAATGTTGTGTCACAAATTTCTTGCTACAGTTGACCATTTCACCATGTGATCATGAGGCTTCCAACAAGTTGTTTGTATTTTCTCTGCAGAAATATGCTGCAAAAGGAGGTCCAGAGTTCTTTTTCATAGTCAACATACAGGTTTATTGAGTCCTTTCATTTTATTCACTTCTTCCTCTTTGACTCTTTTATCTAGTTACTTACCCTAAATCAATCACAAAAGGTGCCAGGTTCGACAACTTATAATCTGGCCCTATACTACATGATGAGTAGTTCACTGGAAGATGCACCATTGCTGGAGAGATTTGTTAAAGGGGATGATGCATACAGAAATTCAAGGTTCAAGCTCATTCCATACATATCTAAGGTCAGTTAAGTTGGTAATGCAGAAATTAATATTATCTTGTGAGGTCTTGAATCTCTGTTTTTTTTTGCTGAGGCTTTTGATGTTGAGACATCCACGGTTTCAGTGGCACATCTATTTCCAATAGCAATTTTGCCTTTCCAAATTTCAGAATTCTGGGGCATTATATGAGCTTACATGTTCAAATCATATATGATTTGTTTTTCAGGGATCATGGATAGTCAAGCAGAGTGTTGGGAAGAAAGCATGCTTAATTGGTCAAGCACTGGAAATTAATTATTTCCATGGGAAGAACTACATAGAGGTAAAATTTTGAAAGCAGATGGATTCCATACGGCATTCATGTTATGAGCATGTTAGCTAGTACATGAGAGTGAAACATTACATTTATCTCCTTGCGCACCTGTCTTCATGCGATGAAGCAAGAGAGGCAGGGCCCCTACTTGGACCTGCGATGAAGCAAAGGAGTCGCGTCAAGTCTACGAGGGAGAGTATTACCACTTGACTAACATAACCTCGTACCAGAAAATGTTACAGCATGAAAAATGGTCTCTTTGTATTTTGATAATTATGAAGGTTCTCTTGTATTTCAGCTTGGAGTTGATATCGGTTCATCTACTGTTGCGAGGGGTGTGGTCAGTCTTGTTCTTGGTTACCTTAACAATCTTGTCATAGAAATGGCATTTCTGGTACAGGTATAAACTCAGCATCTTGCAACATTGTGATTCTGTTCTTCTCTAAACATGGATGGAGAGCGAACACTGGGGAACCTTCATCCCCTTTTATGATATCGCTGTTTGTCATAATAGATTCATTTCCTGCAGGCAAACACCACGGATGAGCTTCCAGAGTTCCTACTGGGGACTTGTCGTCTTAACCATCTGGATGCCTCTAAAGCTATCCCAGTTAAGCACTAAACCAGATGTTAACCAGGACCCGCGTGATGATGAATTGTGCTGAAGTGGGATTAAAGTCTATAGAATTGACCGTAGTATTCTTCCAATGTACCTGCCGGTATCAATTCTTTTATACAAGGAAAAAATCAATTGGCTGGTGTATATTACATTGGAACTGGGATAATGTCAATTTGTCAGAATAGATTGAAATCAAAATGAAGAGAAAAAGGACCCGAGGTGATAGAGCTGTAATATTCATAGTTGAAGTTCTTTACCTTTGTGGTTTTTTTTTTCTCCTCCTGCCAAGAGTTGATTCTTCATGATGCTCTTCAGAGAGAAGGAATGAGGAATAAATAGTTTAATATACATTACAGTGTAGGATAAGATTAATCATATAAATTTAAAATCTTCATCAACTCAAAATGAAAATGTTGCAGTTTGTTTGGGAACTTGGATTTGATGAGAAAAGAAAAGAAAATAGAGTGGGAGAAATGGAAAATGTATCAACATGATTGGGATTATCTATCATGTGGTATATCATATTTGTAGGGTAATATTTTTGCTTTTTTTTTTTTCCGGATACGATAAATCTATTCTTACTTTATACTAGAGGAAGTGAAATGATCGAACAGGGTCAAGAGGAAATTCGAAGGGATTGAATTACTACTGGTTTAGATGGATCCTACGCACTCACTAACAAAACATTAATATTCGAGAAAATCTTGAACTTTTAAATTGCAAGTCAAGAGATCGAGTCTACATTTAATTTAAAACTCTCTTCACAGTCAACTACTCTAAGAGTAGAGTAGTTGGTTCGACAACACGAGTTATCACAATGTGGTATGCCACAACATTATAGGATTTCCCTTCAATTTCTTTCCTAAACTCCCAAACTACAATATTAAAATATCTTTCCCTTCGTTTCTCATCGTCTCTCTGTTTTTCCTCTCTCAAGTAACTTGCAGACCGTTGTCTTCCATTAAGTTGCCGGCTGGGACACTGCCTCTTAGTCCCGACCAATTTGCGTGGGCTTCCATTCTATTCTTTAATGGTTTTTTGACTCCCAAGGCAACTCCCTACTCAAGGATCCAATCCAACCTCTAACCTCTTAAGAAGAAAACGTTTATCTTCTTTTGCACATTTTCCTCCCGAACTGGATTCCTCCTCCGAAAGCCTCATCCCAGGGGCAAAACCGGACATTTGGACTCTCTCATCTACCCTTTCGTACGAGTCAAATTGGGACTGGGAGCTGTTGCCCACCTTCCACATCCATTGACCCACAACTCGTCGGCGCACGCTAGCAAACAGAGTAGTGCCTTTAGATAACTGTTATTACCATTTTGCCCCAACCAATAGATTTTTTCTGAGTATTTGACCAATGTTTACTTCTCCTATTAATCATATATTATTAAATCTTCTTTCCGCCATTGGATAGTGAGTCAACTCTGAAGGAAAGAAGACTCTCTGAGCCTGAAGTAGGAGGAGCCCCAACCCCACCCCAGAAAAATAAAAATAAAAATGGAGAAATTAGGGTTCAGGGTTTAGGAGAGATTAGAGTAGTTGGGGTTTGAACGTACTTATTTGGGAAAAAAAAATTGAGCCATAAAAAAGAAGAAGAAGAATAAATGGGTGCTAAAATAAGATTAAAGGAATAGAAGGTGGTGGGTGGGAAATATTGGAGCTTGTTCGATCGGAGCTGGGGTGAAGCTTTTGAGGTGGACCCCACTCTGGTTGTGAGGCGACACGCTTTCTGTCATTTTGGGGAGCACGAGATCTCGGAGCTCCACAAGGTTGGTTTACCATTCTAACAAAACTCCCCACTTTCATTAGTGTATATATTAAAGCAGTACTATTTGTGGATAGTGATTCAATTTAATATACTAATACAATAAATTCTTTTACATATATATATGATATTTACTTGCATGTGTGTATAAATGTGGTTGCTCAACTTATGTTAATTGACTTGGGTTGGAATCGAGAATTTACTCTCATATCTGGTAACATTTTACATAACTGTGGAAAAAGGATAGTAAAGTTTTATTTTTTTAAAATTTCTACTGAATATGCTGAATCAGATGATTTTGATTCTAACAAGCTTAAGTTTTTTTATATCCTTTTTTTTTTGTGGCCTAATCTGTTATCTTTTTTGGCTGTACAGTGGGTTCCTCCTGAGCAGGGGACGATGAGGTGGATAAATTATGATTCGAAGTTGGCCCTTCTCCTGGTCCTGCTCTTATCTGGTGAATATATATTTCTTTTTTGAATTTTTTGAAGCTTGCTGTGTTTTTTCTTTTCCGGGCTTTTCTGGAGGAGCTATATGCAATGTATTTAGCAAATTAAATTTGTGCATCGTTTTTTAAGTCAAGTTGAAGCTGCGATCTAGCTTAGAAATTGGCTCTGCTTTTTGTTCTTTTCTTATTCGCTGATTATTTCTTTTCTTTGTGGAAGCAATGGATTAGGCGAGGTCCATTTACTTCTATGTTGGGTTGCATAGTAAGCTTAAAAATTGGTTATGGTAAACTGGATTTCTGATTGCAAAATCCAGTCTAATCATTGGATAAAAAGGGACAAGATAAAAATGAAGAAGAAAAAAGGGAGTTGCAAGTTGGTATCCTAGATATGCTTTTTCTTTCTTTTAGTGGTAGTGAGAAAGTTCTGGATTCTTACATACTAGTAGCTTTTTTAGGGGACTGCTGTTTCTCTTAAAATGGGGTAAGAATCTTTTGTGACTTGGAATGTAATGTATTCATGCACAAGACAAGCCTTATATGTTATTAAGTTTGTTTAGTTCATATCTTACAATTACAGTTTCAACCAGAATAAAGGCATCCTCTGAAGACGGTGAATTTAATCAGTGTGAACATATCGTCAAGAAGTGGGCATCTTCTTCCCTTGACTCAGAAATTAACAAAGATAAACACATATTGCGGGACTTGCTGTATTTCCTTCATGTCCCAAGAACTGGAGGGAGGACATATTATTATTGGTAAAGTAGTTGCTTCTTTTCAGTACTTTCAGGCAAACTGCATTTCCCTTTTCTGTTCATTGTAGGGTTTTCGGGTTGAAAATTGCCACTCATGGATGTAATTTTCACATGCAGCTTTCTGAAAAGGTTATATGCAAACTCTTCAGAGTGCCCACGCTCTTATGATAGGCTGAGGCTCGATCCCAGGTAACACTGTTCTTCATCTATGAATTACTTTTACCATTGAATGCAATTGGTGGTACATTGATTGTAGTAGCTCAATGGCTGCTACAAACTTGCGCCTTCCTTTAGGGCTGAAAACAACCCATCTTTGCCTTGAGCTTGTTGAGAAACCTGGAAAACTTGGCTGGGCTTGTAATCATATACAATATCTGACATTACTTGAAAGTACATGATGTTTGATTCTTCTTCTACATCAAGACACAAATTCTTGAAGCTACTGATATAATATTTTTTTTATTGATAAAGTGAATCCCAAAACAACATGGTAAAGCTTTCTTTAAATATTCCCAGTTAGTTGTTGAGTAGGTAGAGTTTAGTAACTCTGAAAAGCTACAGGGAGAGTCTGGGCATACATTTAGGTGGAAACTAGTTTAACAGTAAACTAGGGATTGAATATACTTCTTCACCATAATGGTTTTTGAAGATGTTTGGGGTTAGTGTAAAACCCAGGATTAAGATAGCTAGAATGATTGCTATTTAATGTTCATAGTCAAAATTTCATTTTTACTGTGTGGTTGTATGCATCAAGGTTTAAAAACAATGGATGACAACATCTTTTCTTGGTAAGACTCACAAGAGCATGTTTTTAATATGCTTTCCTTTGAATTGACTTTCAAAAATTTGTCAATTGTGATGCTCAGAAAGCAAATCTGTAACTGTATGGCAGCAGCATTCAATAGCTCTTTGTTGTCCATCTGATGCAAAAGCTATTCTCAAAGTACAAGAGCTTAACAGATTGCTTCAATCCATATGATATTCATTCACTGCAGGAAACCAGATTGCCGGTTATTGGTTACTCATGATGACTATAGTGTCATGTCCAAACTTCCAAAGGAGAAAACTTCAGTGGTGACCATACTAAGGGACCCTATTGATCGTGTCTTTAGCACTTACGAATTTTCGGTAGAGGTTGCTGCTCGTTTTCTGGTGCACCCTAATCTAACATCAGCCTTAAGAATGACTGGACGTTTGAGGGCAAAGACAAGGGGTGGAGTAAGCACATTGGACATCTGGCCATGGAAGTATTTGGTCCCTTGGATGAGAGAAGATTTGTTTTCTCGGGTATGTCTACCTAGCATTATGATCTAATGCTGTTTGAATTCATATATGCATAGCAATTAGCTCTTCTGCAGTCTGCACATAGATGATGACCTGGACCTGTAGAAAACCAATTTGTGACTTATGTAACTTTCAATTCAAACAGTTCATATTTCCAATTTTGACAATTCAATACTATTTAAGTATAAAGGAAGATTGACTGGAGATTCTCTGGGGTGTGGCAGAATGTAGAGAATAATATTCTAATCAAACATAAAAAGAGGGGAAAAAATGAAAAACTGTAATGTTTCTTGACCCAGATCTTCGATTCTTTTTTTTTGGCTTTATTTTTTGTTTTTTTTTGGGGGGGGGGGGGGGAGAGGTGAAGAGGGGAAGCGGGGGAGGGGAGGGGTGTAGCACAAAAAGGTCATTTAACGAAAAGTAGTCAGATTCTTACCTTGTTTTTCTATTTTACCTATATTAGTAATAATATAAGGATCTAAAAAATGCCTCACTTTATGCTTCAGTCATAGATCTGCTGCATATTCAAGATGATGATTTTGTTGTGCACTGATTGCAGAGAGAAGCCAGAAGACGCAAAGGTTGGCCTTCCATTTATAGTGACGATCCCTATGATATGGAGGATGTTGTAATGCCATTGCACAAGTATATTAATGATCCTATAGCTCAGGAAATAATTCATAATGGAGCTACATACCAGGTTTTAACCTGAACTCTTTATCTTCTTCTGTAGATAACTGAGATTGCTTTACACGTAGATTGGTTAATAAGTAGCATAAATGGACCATGAAACTTACAAGTAAGAGTTCTTAGTTATATTTCTTGAGCTTGCGTCTAGATTAGGTTTATGTGTCGAGGGTAAAGGAAGATTTGAAGTTTTACTACTTATGAATCTTTTTGTTGTTTGAGCTGCCTGGACAAGCAATTCATGACATTTTCTTCTAAATCTTATCTATATGAACTTCTACGGTGGAGTTTTGAATTTCGAGTTGGTGAGAGTGCATAACTAATATAAAAAGGGTGGTTTGATTTCACAGTTGACTTTGGCGATTAGATCTATTAATTGAATCCATCTGTGCTACCACGTGGAAATATGTAATTATCACAAGGTTGTATAATACTCATGAATCAGGAAAGAACTATAATAAATGTATACCATATACATGCGTTAGAACCTTCTTATTTGTGATGTGTGGGAATTATTCTTTAGGAACTAATATCCAGGCTTATGCCAAAAGAGGAAATTAGCCATTGTCAATCCTAGATGTTAGTTCTTGTAAGTGTTGCATTCTGAATAGTTGGTGAAGCAAAAAGACAGTTAGTGAGTTTTGCATTTGATTTTCATGCTTGACACATAGTCTTTAATGTTCATATTTTCCTGCTTGTTTCTGATAAACAGATTGCAGGACTTACAAACAACTCTTATCTGGCAGAATCACATGAAGTGCGCCATTGCATACAGAAATATCAGCCTCTTGGTGAATATGTGCTAGACGTTGCAAAGGTACCGATCGAAGGTTCACTACTTATTGCTTGACATCATTTTGAAATCTTCTCTTGCCTATTATACTTTTGCTTTATGGTTATAACCATGGTAGATCTCTGTAAATCTTGCAGAAGCGGTTGGATAATATGTTGTATGTTGGACTCACTGAGAACCATAGAGAATCTGCAACAATGTTTGCAAATGTGGTTGGTGCTCAGGCGATTTCTAAGTTTGCAGGATCAAACTCTAGAAAGGGTCTTGTGGCTAATAGCATTCCAGGTCAGTGTCAGAAACAATTTGCTTCAGCTGTATTTTGTTTTCCATTCTTTTAGGTGTTTGTGATTTTCTCTAGATTTTGGACATTATGGGGCTCATAATTCCATACAACCAGCAGTAGCTATTGTCGTTCTGTTTACAGTTCTCTGAGCATAAGGAAAAAGTGTTCAAGCTGAATTATTGATTATGAGAAACCATGAACATCCTCTGCTTTCTATACAGTGCTCATCTTGATGAGTATCTTAGATATGCCAGTAGTCGTTTTGGCATCCTCCTGACTTTTTATTTAATGGTATGTCATGAACATTTTGGTGCTATTTAGGTGGAGTTATAGTTTGAAAGTTCCCTCTGCTCGGACGTAAACAGCCTAGTGTAAAGGATATTAAGACAGAGGAGGAAAATATATAGTCTAATGCATATCTAGAAACAAGTGTGCTCACTATACTAGGTAAAGGAGAAAATTCGTGACAGATAAGTATTTCCTCGACAGTTACAATCCATTCTCCTGCAACAAGTAAAACTAAGGCTAATATGAGAAGGGTTTAAGAGAAAGTTACATTAACTCCTGTTTTGTTTCAAAAAAGCTTGAAAAAACAAGAGATTATATGGTTCCTTGTACACGATCTGTCTGCTTGGCTAATTTCCAAATTAAGAATCACTAGTGTTTCAAGCATATGAAGCTATTGGAGTTTATCCCTTTCTTTAGTTTTTTAAGGTTATCTAAGTAGTAAAATTGTAGTTTTTCCCCAGTAACATCATCCTTTGCTGGTTCTGCAGGGCAGAGCTCTTTGATACCTGATATTGACCCTGATAGTAATTACCATTTGGTAATGTCTGACCGTCTCTTTTACTATGCTTTTCTTTTTTTTTATTGGAGATTGTAAGCGGTCTTTTAGTTTTTAATGATGTTGAATACTGATTCAAATTGTGATGTTGATTCCTCTGTTGCCCTGTTTTTAGAGCAATAGCACATATCCAAAGCCTGGAAAGTTTTCATCAACGGACACAGTTGAAGCAACAAATGAAGATGTAAGCCTGTTTTTATTTCTAGCTTTGTGCTTGCTCAAAGTTATTACTATGTCAGGAAAAGAGAACGACGACTTTATTACTATGTCAGATGACGACGAGAAAACTAATGGAAGGATATGAGACCTGTATTTCAAGCTTACGAAGCACACAGTCACAACGACGCGCAAATTCTTTAAAAAATATACGGCCAGCAAACTTTACTAAGGAGGTAAAAAATTAGTCAAAATTCTTATTTAATCTGTTGACTTTTTCCACCCTCTTGCCTTTTGCGTGTAACTGTGGAAATTACTACTCTCAACTCCTGGTTGGAAATTGTTACATCTCTCAATCATGACGGGTTGTCATGCTATGATTTGAAGCTTTTGTTTTCAAGTAAAGGATCATCCTTTAGGTGATGCAAAAATCAGTACAAAAGTAAATAGTCTTCTCTTTGGATCTTGAAGAGCTTAGAGCACCCCTAGGGTTCTTTAAATAAATGAAGATCTTTGAGGGGTCAACTCCTTTTCACTGAAACTGTGGTTAATTCAGTTTGATAGTATCAATGTAACAAATCCTAAATTAGTACAGCCCTCAGTTTCTGGGACAATCTAGATGTAGCAGCTGTAGCAACTTTGGAATGTGATTCACATATGTCTCTCTGTGTGTGTTGCCTGTTGAAATCTATCTACAAATTCTCACTTTGTCCTATTGTTACCAGATTGAGAAGGTTAACCGTCTGTATTTTCATCGATGTAGTGTACTCCGGAAATTCCCTTTCTATAGCTCAAGAGTGTACTGCACAATAAGCTCAATCTTATACTGCAGTAGAGTTGAGATGGATTTGGAATGTTTAGATGAAATTAGACTCAGACTGCAAATTTTGATTCTGAGACGGCTTTCTGTCAATTTTGTTGTCCTGGTACTTGCCATTTACTTATTAACTCTATCTCGTTGCAGGCTCGTCGTCGGATTTCTAAAGTTCTTCTTCAGGAAATTACATCACTAAATTACCTGGATGTGGAATTGTACAAGTACGCTCAAGGCATCTTTGCAAATCAACAACAGTATGCGATGCCAACAAAAGTTGGTGAAGTAAGTATCCAGTGTTTGAGGACTTAATATCTTTGCGACTTACAACTAAAGATTGGTTCATGATAACTAATTATATGGTACTTGCCCTTGGAAACACTTACTTTTTGGAAAGTTAAAAAAGAATCCATTGGTCTTTTCTTCAATTGGACAATCAGAACATTTAGTGTAGAAGGAAGGCAAAAGAAAATTAGTTGTGTATTATGGAATTTGCCTACCGTGGTCCGTTACTGTTATAACTTGAAATGAGGAGTATGATTGTTTTTAACTTGAGTTTTTCATATCTCATAAACTGCAGGAGAATCTGGTGAACATGTTCAAAAAGCCATATGGTGCCCCTTCTTGGAGTGTTCTTTCCATCTCCTTATCCATTTTTTTATTTCTTTTGTTCATTATTCTCTATTTAAATGCAAGGAGAAGAATATCAAAAATAAAGCTATGAAATGATTGAAATGCATGCATTTACTGTATCATGTATACAAGTTTAGAGGACAGAGAGAGAGAGAGAAACAGACGAAGTTCACTACTTATAGCTAGGATATGCACAAAGCTTTGTAACTAAAGCAATGGTAATTTTGGGGAGTTGCAGAGCTTTTAGATGAAACTACGTTCTTTTCCTAAGGTTGGAGGGATTGGTTGGGTGATATCGGAGCAGCCAATAGAAGTGAGAGGTCCGGATTCGAGACCTTTTACTTGCACGCACGAGCAAAAAAAAAAAAAAAAATCACTACGTTCTTCCTAAGCCAAATAACCTTTTTCTGTGTGTTAACGGGCGCAACCCCAACTCCCAACTCTCCGAGGTAAATTAAGTTACAGGTAATGACTCATCCTTGTACTAATGACTTTGACGGAAGATGACAAGGAGTCGTCAGTGGTAGACTGGAATGATCTGCCGGAGGACCCTCGGTGTGGTTTTTGGGGGAAGTTAATTCATCTTGCTGATTACTTCCGCGATTTGGTGCTGTTAGCAAGTCCTGGCTTTCCGCAACACTTCGAAGGGAATTCCAGACAGCTGCGAATTGCAAGATAGGTGCCGCCATTATTCTCTTAATCACCACCCCGGATGAGGCCTTCCGTCTTATATTCGATTATTACGGTGTACATATACAGTCGGCCAAGCATAACCAAATTATGCTACAGCATCTCCTAATCCGAGGATACAATTCACGAATTTCAACTTCCTCACTTTGTTCGACTCGTAAGCTCCTCCTCCTCCTCCTCCGGTTGGTTGGCCATTAAGCACCCTCCTGACCATCTACAACGCCTCTTAATCCACTCACCCGAAAGACCATAATTCTGCAGGCAATGCACGTTGCAGATGTTGGCAAAATAATAATCTTATCTGGTGATACTCCATTCAACCCACGCTTCCGGATCATGATCTCTCGGTTGCTGCAATTTATATTAGTTCAAAAAAACAAAAATGGTGGATGCAATTGATTGTGTGGAAGAAAGGGTGGCCTTCAAGAATGGTTTATTACAAGTCGATGGACAAGATATAAAATTTGCCAAACAAGGAGGAGGAGCTAGATTGGATGGAAATTCATAATATTTGTGAAAACAATACTGACTCGATATTTGTGGGAGAGAATAATCAGCAAGCTTTCTTGATACTAATTACTCTCCTAATTCCGTATATTTCCATCACAAATTTGGAGATCGCTGCTCCGGAGTTTGAACAACTGTCTTTATACTGGTAGTTATATCATCGTGGTAAAGTCTAACTGCGATGCTCTTGCAGTATTTCACTTGGGATGGGAGCAATGTAAGGAGACTCCGCAATCTCGACCCATCTGGATATGGGAGAGTATACATTACCTGTAACTTGGATATATCCCACATTGCAAGCAGTGAACTTGTGATCCATGTCGTCTATCTTTAGTTGTCTTCTACACATCTCTTGCAAATACCACTATTGATCCTTGTCTCTCTGGATCACCTCTCATCCAAAAGCATGTAGAAGGAGTTGAGAAATAAAATGCACTTTATAAATCCATTTTTTATCTGTTCACATGATTTCGTGATTTAATAGGTTTAGGTTTGTTATAGGAGAATATCTTGCTTTACATCTATCTCCCGTAGTAAGCATGTATGTGTTGTAGCTTGATTGGAACTCAGTTTTATGATGAAATGGTTGAAATTTATCTTTTGCTTGTCGAGAAATTACTTCTTTTTTGGTTGACACAGGGCATTTTGGCTTATGCCAGACTAATCCCTTGCGATCGTGCAGAACCTGCCCAAGATGTCCAGCATATTACCAAAGGGTCGATTTGATGACCTTGAGTAACTACCCGAATGTGATTACTGTACGAGCTGGCGGCTGGAGGCCAAGAATTTACTCCAAGTTGCTAGTATTTTGAATCCATTGTACACTGGTAGCAACATGCATAATTACAAGACTTAAGTTGCATAATTACAAGAAAAAAGATAGACAAACCAAAAAATGTACAAGGGCTAGGCGATAAAGACTCGAGAATGGTACTCTTTCGATTAAGTTGATATATCATGGTTGCTGCTGTTAATTATGCGAGATTAAAGCCATAGGAGTAATTTATTATCGTCCCAAAAACAGGAAAAAGAAACAAAAGAAATTGCTTATTGATAATATACGAATTTATTTTTCACTTAGGCCAATCATGGCGTTTTGCTTTGACGCGCAGCACCATGACTGGATAGCGGCCCAAAGAAACCAAGACAAGCCCACAATTAGTGTAACCAGATTTGCTTGATCTTTTGGTCAGCATCAAAAGTAATTTTAATTGCTAACGTATCTCTATTAAAAGCTATTTTAAATCGAGATCTGATTTAACGAATCACAGGTCAAAATCCAACGAATTAGATTATTTAAGATTTTTGAAATAGCCTTGGTATTGTCTGATTTACTCTTGGTTAAGTTTAGTGCGTAGACAAATATGTTAGACGAGCATAGTATGTGTTGAGAATATTCAGTGAACTAATAAGAAACTAATCAAATAACTTATAAATTAGGGCGTTATGCAAACAAAGTTCTTGATTATATGCAGCGGAAGAGGGAGGTTTCTTCTTCTTTTACGTGCACCATTTTTAATGTTCTTACCATTTTAAGTAATGCAAATTCAAGCGTTTTGTCATAAAAAAAAAAAAAAACTAAAAGTTATGTAACGATTTATTGGATCATAAGTCATCCTCAAGGTCACTATTCATGAAGTTTGACTTTGATTGAACTTTAAGAATCAAATATCGTGCTTCACTTTTTGTGCCCAATATTTACCAAGTTGGATTGGATTTAATGTAAGCGAGGGGTTTCGAATTCGATCTCTCACTTATACTAAAATGATTTTTTTTTTAAAAAGTTCAATTGGATCTATGTATGTATAATCATTGAACTAGAGTAAAATCGATTTGACCGGTTATATATCGATATGATGACTTCACCGATTCAATTAACAGTCTAAGTTTTAAAACATTGGGACAAACCACTACCACTATGACTCAGGGGGAGGGGGGTGGAGAAAAAAGGAAAAAGAAAAATGCTGCAGTCCCACATGTTGTCTAAGACAAGGGGAGCTAAAGAGTAGTGCTCTTAATCGAGCCGAGTCAAGTCGAGTATTTGATTGTCGAGCTCGAACTTGCTCGATTAGACGGACGAGTTTTGAAATGTGTTCGAACTCAGCTCGTCGAATGGGACATGTAACTTGAGCTCGACTCGTTTATCACAAACGAGCCGAGCTTGCACGAGTTTGAGCTTTCGAACTCGTGCAAATTGACCATAATAAAAATCTATAATTTTTAATTTTTAATTTTTATACTTTTGAATTTTGAAATGACATATATACCCTTCCTTATCGAGGCTAATCGAGCTACTCGGATAACAAACGAGTCGAGTTTACTCGGCCTGTTAATTAAACGAGCATATCTCGAGTTTGAGCTCGACTCGTTTACCACAATTAACGAGTCGAGCTCAATCGAGCTTTCGAACTGCTCGTTTCATTTAACAGCTCTAATCAAAAGTTAGTCTAAATTTAATAAACCAATAGCACCTACTAGTTTTCATTTTGTCTCTTTTTAATATACAGGCTAGTAGTTCGATTGGATCAGAGGATACCAAACAGATCTAGATTTGGTTCGTTAAATTAATAGCATAACACTATGACCTCTCTCTCTCTCTCTTGGAGTTAAAAAAATTTTGATTAGCCCTAAAGCATTGGTTATTTGCACTTCCATTGCTATGGTATTGACGAGGAGTACGGGGAAGAGGAACGCGGGGGTACATGCTCTGAAAAATGGCATTGACGACTGTGAAAGTCAAGCATACGGCCTCGGAAAGAGGTGAAAAACAAATTCTCCTGTCAAGTTTAGCAATGTTGCAATTCACCTTTTAAAGCAAAAAAAAAAAGAAAAGAAAAGATTAATGATAAACATGTAAAAAAGCGACTATGACTATAAGCATCATCAATCAACAAGAAAGTTGAAAAATCTACACATTTAAGAGAAAAAGAAAGAAAAGACCATCAATGATTGAAATCTAAAAGTCATACCTTTCTCCTACCCACTTTTTTCCCATTCCCTCCAAAAACCCTTCAATTTTCCCACTACAAAATCCATTTATTCTTTTAAATTTAAGTTCAAAATCTTGAATTTCAATGCCTCAAATAATACCATATAATAATTAGAGACAGCCAAAAACCTTGAGGGGCCAAAAGAGAAAAAATATATTGCCATTGCCTTTGTCTTTGATCACAAGTCACAAGGACCATCACTCCCTTGGACCCCAACCCAGCTCATCAATCATCAGAAGATAACAATTATCACACCTCCCTTGTGGTCTCCACCCCACTACTTCCTCATCACTCTCCTCAGTCTTCAGTCCTCAGGTCCTTTTTTTTTTTTTTTTTGTATTTCTACAACACAAAAATGAAAAAACCACATACTCTCCATTCCACCTCAGCTCCCATGCACCCTCTTCCCTTAGCCTATAAATGCAAACCCCCAAATTTTGTTGCCCCTTTTTGGCTCCCAAAAACCTTATGACCGTTTCAACCCATTTTTCAAGCTACAAAAACTTAAAAACAAAAAGGTCCCCCCACTCCTCCTCTCTGACTACCTTCTCTTCTTACCCTATCCTTTTGTTTTTTTTTTTTTTTTTTGCAGCTGCCCACTTTTTTCATCCCTTCCCATTTCTCTCTATCTCACTCAAAAATCTCAGCACAAAGGTTCTGCAAACAATGGCTTAAAGGGGTTTTAGTGTTCTTGTCACGGTAAGTATAACCTTCCATTTCCATGCATGCATGACCTTTTGTCTGTCCCCATTTTAGATTCTTTTTCGCTCCAAATTTATGCACTGTTTTCCTGGGTTTTCTTGTGCTCTGGCCTTACCCCCGCGTTTGGCTGCTGTGGAAATGGGGGAAAATTATGGGTTTGAAAGTTAACATTTTTCAGCATTTCTCTTGATGGGTTTTCACTAAAATGACTTTCTACCTGTTGGGTATTTGAGAATGTTGAAAGATTAGAGGATTTTTTTTTTCCCTTTTTCCCCCCTTTCAATTTTCTTGGCGGCCTCAAAGAGTAGTCGGTGGGCTTGTGTTGTTTGCGGTTGTTCACTAGGGCAACGTCTTGATTTGAGTGAATAATTCTGTGGGTGTGAGTCACTAAACGGCGTCGCTTTCTGGGCAAAAAGGTTAGCCCACTAATAAACACGTGGTTCTTTTATAAGTACCAGCATTAGTTTTTTTTTTCTTCTTCTTCTTCTTTTTAATTTCCTCAATTAGTCCGCGTTATTACTATTTCTAACAAGATTTGATGAGTTGGAAATGTTGGAATTGAATCCGTGGAAATAGCGACCCTTTAAATTCCACGCCCTAAATATTTTCTCCAAAATTCTGTTTGCCTTAATTAAGAAAAAATCATAACTGCTCAAATTAGGAATTCATTAATCATCGGATATATAGGAAGATACTTTTGGATTCCTCGTAGACTCCTATGTTTGGTAAAAGTTTTAGCATGCATTAAGATTTTTTATAAAAGGGTAACTTCTTCTTTTTTTTTTTGTATTTTTTTTCAGCCTTATTAGCATAAAAAGTGTGACGCCGAACCTGCACAATACCACCTAGGCATTTCCGAGAAAGACAATGTTTGAGTACGTAATAAACGTTCATAGTAGATGACAATTACCATTTTGGGTTCCCAAATCTTTTCCCTTAATTTCTAAGAATTACTAAAATCAATAAAAGTTATTATTCGCAATTGGTGTATATATATCGAGAATATTACACGTAGAGAATCTTCCTTCTGCCGTCTTTGTCATTGTTATTGTCATCGCCCATAATAACCCTTTTCTTTGAAATTGGGATTTGGTTTTTCTTCTTTTGGTTGTTTAGTGGGATTTTTTTTTGTATTTCAGAATATGAGTATGGTTGAGCCTGGTTACTGGGATGGGTTTGTCAAGGGCGTTCCTGGTGGAGAAGATGACTTTGCAAATTTACTCGGGATTTTGGATTTCCCCATGGAAAGTTTGGAAGGAGATGATGAGCTTGCTGGAGATTGGGATGCTAGCAAGTCACAATCTCTCGGTCCAATTCCTTCGGAGGCTTTCATGGGTTTGCCACCTGTTCCTCAAGGCAATGCTGGCAATAGAAGTTTAGAGAATCCGCCGAAACCAAATGCCGTGCCGAAATTGAATGCCTCTGTGAGTTTTCAATTCTCTGGCCCTCTGTTTTTGGTTAATTGTTATTATAAAAGTTTGTATTGACTGTAATTTATGTGAGTGAAGATGTTACCATTAGCTGACTTCTAAAACTGCTTGTTTATGTTTCTGATTATTTCAATTGATATACAGTAATTTTTTATGCATGTATCTGTTTTTGATGAGAAATAAAAATTTTCACTTAGAGACAGATAAAATATGAAATATCAAAGCATTGAAAGGGAGTGGTGTGACCAGTCTTCCCACTGAAAACTTGCGAAACCAGAATAGGCAGTGTATGCAATCTTGGCAGACCTAGTGGTGTTTCAGAACACAAAAGGTTTGCCTGTTGCTGATAGGTTTATGATGCTTTTCTTCTTTATCTTTCATGTGTTGTATGATTCAATGAAAATTTTTTTGGCAAATTGTACCGTAAGCCTCTGAATGGGTCTGTTTTGAAATCAAGTATTTGATTAATTCTTGGGCACACCTTATGTTGATTTGGACTTAAAAGGGGTGCAACTTGCTAAGGTGTCTGTTGTGTTTGTCTTTTAGGTTTTCCATGTATACTTCATAGTTGCTAGACTTTCAACGGCAAATACAGGGTAGGCATCTGAATGGTTCCTTGTGAAAGCAAGAAATCAACGAAATCTTGTCCGCTGTTGTCTGATGTGACAATCGTTGAATACTTTTTAGCAGCCAAAAAATGGCAAAGGAAAATCCAATGGAAGTGGATCCTTGTCATGTAGATTCAATTTTTCCTATTTCAAGAGTTGGGGCTTTAAGCTCTTTGGAAGATGCGTGCAAGGCAGCTTATGTACAGTTTGGGATCCGAGCCCCAATTGAGTGCTCATAAAGGTTTCCATTTGTCAATTCCAGCAAGTGCTTAATACAGGAAAATTGTCTAGAATATCTACTTGTCTGTTTTGAGGCTGCACGTTTTAATCAAAAAATAAGCTTGCTGATTTACATTAGCTTCTTGGAATTTGCCTTTTTTGCCTAGGAAGCGAGAATAATCTTAGATGTCCATGTTAGACATGTATTGACTCTCAATTGCAGCATACTTTAAGGTTGTTTGTTCTTAAGACATGAAAGCCCAAATTTTGAAAATATATAATACACTTGTAGAACATAAATAATCCAATTGGTGCTACTTATACTGGATATTCAAGTTTGATAATTGTGAAATTATCTCAAAATTCTAGGGACAACTGCTTTTGCTTCCCTTAAGGAAAGGATTACTAAGGGCTTGTGAAGTAAAATTATTCATTTTCCTAGGCAGAACACTCTCAAAAGCAACAGTCCGTCTACATTTTCAATTTCTTCTGCAGCAGTGACTACTCTGTTTCCATTTTGGTGGATTTGGTGATGCTGTTAGAGCACTAGAATTAGCAAAATGTGACGGATATCTCTCGAGTGTGAGTTAGAGAATCTTTTATTATTTTCTTTTTGGGTTCTTTTAAGATGTCATTATTCTTTCCGTGTCTTTGGTGAGGTTTCTGCAGTCATTGCGATTTTGTCTCGAGTATTTGAACATCACAATCTCTCAAGTACCTTGTTTGTGCTTGACATTACCCAGGTAGTCAGCCCTTATGTAGTGTATTGATGCAATTCTTTAAAGGAGAACCGGGGAAAAAACTATGGAGAAGAACAATTACTTGAATAAGAATATAAAAAAGAGCATTTATGAAAAGCAAATTGGAAAATTGTGCAGGTATGGGGTTAGACCATGATAAAATTGTCTAGAAGAATTCCAGGAAGTCATGTCTCTGAATAAATTCTTGCACCTTAACCATTTGCTAGATTCTTTTTGAAGCAAATTATTGACTTTACATTCTTATACGTGCTGATAAGTTATTAATCAAATCATGAGAATCTATAGTAGCAAATCCTATGTAGAAATGCCAACATCTTGATATAAATAGAATATAGTGTATCTTGTGAAGCTTCCAATTTTGCATTAAAACTTTAATGTTCTCAAGTTTCGCATTCCTGCCAAGTGTATACTTCACTGTCAGGATCTGTCTTTGGAAGCCAAGTCTAAACAATTATATCACGCTATACTTATCCTGCCTGGGTTTTCTTAATATACGTTTTTTCCTTTTCTTTTCCTTGTTACGGAAGTTACTGGGGATATTAGACCTTGTTGAATGAATTTTATTTGGTAGGTCAAATTTTATTAGACCTTGTCAGGATCTGCCTCGAGCATGGTAAAAAAAGGTCATCTTGCTTAATCAGAAGAGTATTCTGGTTTTTTTTTTTCTTTCCTTTTCCTGCTTCCTCCTTAAACTTGGATCACATTCAGAATTCTGACTCTGTGCATACTGCAGATGTAATCTGCATGCTTCCCTAATTTCTTTAGTTTTACATGAATGAAATATTAGCTTACTAAATATGTATAGTGGAGAGATGTGAAGCACAAAGTTTGGTGGCATTTGGGGCTGCAACTATTGCTTTGCAGCTGCCATTAGACGGGATAGGTTTAGCTATGTTCTTTAGTTGTGTGGATTATTTTCTATATCTAATGACATCATCTTGGAATTAAAGATTTTTCATTTTGAGTGTTTTTTGGTTGAATGTGCTTATTTATTATCAAATTTGAAAATGGTCGTGGAATTAGCTGGTATGAACTGTCAAGTTTTTGGTCATAATATTCCGACAGCTCCCATAATTCTTGTCACTTGTTGTATCCCTTGCTTCCTCTTCCTAACCCCCACAAAGAAAAGGAAAACAAACACAGAAGGCATCTTAGAAGCAGTTCTTAGTGGTTATTAATCAAATCTGCATTGTGCATATCTGTATGAATTCTTGATTCTGAATGATGAATATTCTGTTTATGTGGAGTGTTGGTTGGTCCCTTCATCTTTCTTGTTTTCCCCTCTTTGGGTATTAGTAGTTCTCTGATATATATATATTTTTAATGCTTGTCTTGGCCAAACTTAAGGGTGGTCAAACTGCCAACCAAAAGCAAATCCCAGACTATGTTAAAGAATCTTCCAGCACTAATACTTCCCGTCAGATTACATCTTCCGAGGGCCAGGAGTCTGGTTCATTCCAGACACACAGCCCTGTTTCTGTGCTTGAGAGCGGAGGCTCTTGTTCAGGTGGGAAAAGTTTACCCATCAAGTCCGACATCGTTATCCCAGTACGAACCCGATCCAAGCGGGCTAGACCATCTGCTATTAATCCATGGTTTGTGATGGCTCCTATATCTTGTGCTGCTTCAGCATCTAAGAGGACTTCAAGCCACAGGAAAAACAAAGAGAAGAAGAAGAAACTTTCGCAGCTGTCACTTGCCTCGAACGAAGCAGACGACTCCTTTCAACAGGCAAAGGAAGAATCATTTCATCTGTCATCGGACGTTAGCGAGAAAAATGAAACTTCCTTGCAGCGCTCTGTTGCAGCTAAAAAATGCACCCACTGCGAAGTTACAAAGACGCCACAATGGAGGGAGGGACCAATGGGTCCTAAGACATTATGCAACGCATGCGGGGTTCGTTACAGATCTGGACGTCTATTTCCGGAGTATCGTCCAGCAGCAAGTCCTACTTTCATGCCAACTTTACATTCCAATTCTCACAGGAAAGTCGTAGAGATGAGAAAGAAAGCTATGCAGGAAACAGCTATGAGCA
Organism: Coffea arabica; assembly: GCF_036785885.1. Lineage (NCBI taxonomy): Eukaryota > Viridiplantae > Streptophyta > Magnoliopsida > Gentianales > Rubiaceae > Coffea > Coffea arabica. The sequence goes on from NC_092311.1 coordinate 46,760,278, forward strand.
GCCATGATGATGCTCCCATGTCACCTGCCCCAGAATTTGTCCCCATGAGTAGCTATCTGTTCGATTTTATTTATTGAAGAGGTGGCAATACTTGTTAAAGAGGGTTAGGAGTTGCTAAATCGTTTGTCTGCCGTGGTGTCTTTTATTTAAATTTATTTTTATTTCATTTTTGCCTTCTCTTTCAGGGGATGTGTTCTGCCTGGTGGAGCATGGTTAAAAGATTCGCATGTACAAAAAGTGAGTGTAGAACTCTAGGTTAGCATTATGGTTGGGGAAACTGAAAGGGGCGCAGAGTATAATCAGAGAGTTATTAGGGTAGGAGTAGCTGGAATGCAGAGTAGTAGGAGGGGTTTCAGTTTGTGTAATATTCAACTTCAGATATATTTAGATCCTCTAGGTATTGAATTTTGTTATTTTCATTCTCTGTTGTCTCTCCCCATGGAGGATCTGTTTCCTCTTGTCCATCCATCCCTCCCACCCCACCCCAACAAAAGATTAAAAAAAAAAAAAAAGGTCTAGGTGAATGCTGGACATTGCCAATAACAGCAGCTAGGAGGACTCTGCTAAAATTCGATTCTCAATTATTCAACATTGAGCATGTAGCAGGGTTAGGATAAAAATGACTTGCTCGATTTTGTCATTATTTCTATTGTAACATGTTGCTTATTTATTCCCGTTAAAATTAATAATTATCGCTAATCAGACAAAAGGATATTCATCTTTCAATTAAAGACAATAATATTATATAAGACTTATTAGTCCTCGTACAAATATACATACACCTTTGTCTTTGTGGTGGGTTATCTACTGACCTTGACGCCCCTACCATATTCCTGGCTCAATTAGAATTAAATAACGTGCTCCACAAAAAATTTTTTTAAAAAAAAACACACACACACACAGTAGAGGATTCTCCTCTACAAATAAGTTGCGAGTACTAGGAGTCCAGGACACCGATTCTCATCTTGTAGTTGCAGGCTTGGGGCTCTCAAGCTCAAGAATAACGCTTTGGACCCTCCCTAATCTGCCGCCCTCGAACTTCTCCGCGGCCCTGTTTCGGTGGACCGAAACCAGTCTAAATACAGAATACTACTACTACTTTTGGTTATGAATGTAGAATACACTATAAGGGGCATTTTGATTTGATGGTTAAAGTCGATATCCAAAACTTAAAAAGGTCGTGGACTGAAATCCCAATTCTCCCTCCTTGTTTCTTGACTTGCATGTTCGATGCGGACAATATAGTGCTAAGGATGACCTATTCACTTTCAAATCCCACTACCGATGATGATGTGAGAGTTGTGTTGGATAATTCAATTCAGGGGCAAGTCTTGATCCACAGTCGTAATCAAACTCAAATTCACTTAAACTTTTTTTTATCCAAAAAAAAAAAAGCACACTTGTTCTTTTACATTATTACATCTTCTCAATTACCTCTACATCTGTCTATTCAATGACACTAAAAATTATTATCTTTTTAAAAAAAGAAGATAATATTTACCCATAAAAATTAAACATTCATGTGACAAGTTCAATAGGAAATGCAACTAAAGTACAAGTGGTTAACATACCTATGTTAACGTCAAATTTAGTTTCATGGTTAGCAAACGCAAGCTGGAGGATCCCCACCCAAAAAAGCAAATAAATAAATCACATGGGATCCGAGACACCACGAACGCAGACTTGCGTAGTTGACTCAGCTGGAACAACAACATGCCCCAACAATTGCACAAAGCAGATGAAGCATATGGTAATGCTTTGCTACTACTAGTAAGTAAATGGCAAAAGCAAGAAAAGGAGAGCGGCCACTTGGGCTCCCCAACTTGGATCGGAACCAAAGCAATAGCAGTTGCAGCCGCCGCCTCCGTCGCTGTGTCCACCGCACGAAACAAGCACGCACACACCCACGTTTATATCATTGAATGCCAATAATGTTGTTTGGTCCCGGCCGGGGTCCTTATTTTGCTTGCTTGTTTGTTTCTTTGTTCATGTGATCTTTTATTAGCGTACTTTGTGAACCCTCATTTCACTATTCTTGAGGTTCACCGACTTCTTTGTGTTTTTTTCTTCTTAGAAAAGTCATTGAACAATAATATTCTTCAATTAGAAAATTTTGGGTGAAATGCAGTCCACTTTCTCTAGTGTGTGTGTGTGTGTGTGTGTTTTTTTTTTTTAAACTACAAATTTAGGTTGTATTTCGGTTAAAAATACCAAGTTTAGAGCATTTATGTCCATTGAGACAGATATGTCCGTATTCTTAATGAAAATTGTAAACTTGCTGGAAGCTATACTAAGAGAAAGATTACATATATCTATTACTACGACATGATAATTGGCAAACTTTTTGAGTGCTTAGTTAGTAGAAAACTACTACGTTAACATTAAGTTTGTTCCTAAAGCCAACAACCTCGTGTTGAATTAAACAAGAAACCAAAACTTTTGTACTCCATCTCACTTGACTTGGAAACTTAATGTTGGTTTGGTCTAATCTCCCTCTTTTGGTTCATTGTATTTAATTAATATATAATCACGTCACTAGGATGTAATTTAGCAAGTGTTGTCTACGAAGATGCCTATAATTTCTTCTGCGGGTATTGCATGTCTTAGTCACTATTTAGGTAGGAATTATTTGGCTGCACAATTGCATCCTTTTTCTACTATAATCCTGCGTTTTATTGATAATCAGTACACGTTTCCACATCTTTATGCATCAAGCTACTTCATGCGCGGGTGGTTATTGAAAACTTTCAACCATACCTTTTGGCATGTACAAGTGGAAACCCGAGCTCGAGTTGAGTTCTTTAGTTATGAGTCTCTATATTTTTCTATCCCACAAAAAAAAAAGAAAAATAATAAGAAAAGGCTATACATTTAACCACTATTGGGGTTGGTTTAGTAATTAGGAGAGGGTTTTTAAAATTCTTTCTACTATCAAGTTCGGGATTCGAATCCCGTGCCTGACAGTTTAGGTCGAAGGGACGAGGCCTGTCAATGACTTGGGTATGACGCGGAATTGAACATTTTGAACCCAATCTAGTATACATGTTTTGGATTCGACCCATATACTTGACGGGTCTTACATTTGATCTTTCGGATCCGAACCCAACGAATCCCAAGTACGAGTTGGGTCAAATACATGTTGCATTTTATAATATATATTAATTATTAATTTATTGTATAATAAGTATTATTGTATTGTTGTATAATAATAAGTAGATATTATTATTATATTAAGTATTATTGTATTAATAATTATTTATATTTTATAATTATTAATTTATTTAAACGGGTCCGAGTTCGGGTTAGGTAAATGAAATTGTATTCGTACCTATACTTAGAAAAAAATTAGTGAATCAGAATTGAATTTAGACCCGGACCATTGACAGGCCTGGAAGGAAGGGAAATGAGGAGGGATTGGAGGACATAAAAACGGCTATACACTTTTCTCCCTCTGCATAAGTTTTCGTTTAATTTCACTTTATATGCGAATTATCAAGCTTTCCCTTAAGCCTACAAATTCCATTACCACTACTGCGTTATATATAGTAGTGTTTACATTAATTGATCCATGTTATCTCATCAGTTATTTGTAATCATGGGGAGGCCTGCTTGGTTATAAAAATAAAAAAAAAAACCAAAATATTTATTGGCAAACAGATATTCACCGGACATTCATAAAAGTTTCGCAAGAGCTTCCCAATGTAATACTACTAATATTCAAGGATAGGCGTGGAGCACATTAAAGAAGATTGTCGCGTATCTAGAAATAGAGTGGCCAACAAGATGCCACACCACGCTAGGTGTTTTCTCCATTGGGTGGTCATGTACTGACTGATTAATCTAAATGGTTGTGTTCTCCAAATTGGAAGTCGCTGTCTAATTAATCCATGTCTTTGAAGCATTTGTAACTTCTCGTTACATGTCAACAAAAGACTTCGAACGAAATGCTTAATTATAGCACATGATCGAGCTGTCAACGTATCATAGACCACAAGGAGTTATGCTTTCATGATTTCAGGGATTACATCTTTCCAGTTCACATTTCAAGCTTAAAAGCTAACCTTCTTTGGCCAAAAAAGAAATACACACACACACTGAAAATTTGTACCATGAATATGCCTTGTATGTTTTCGTTTCTGCACATAAAATAAATTTAAAATTTAGCAAGCAATATTCATCAATGTCGGCACCTAAAATTCTTTAATACATCCGAGCCTTGTATGCCTTCTTTTCCAAATTGGTAAGGGCAAACAAAAAAGAAAAGAAAAGAAAAAGAATGCACCCTGTCACGTATTAAGTGTATGAGAATTTAAACTGATGTTATTTTAGGAGAAGGGTGGAGTTGGGAGTTAAAGAGAAAGAAATTGTGAGTGAGAGGTCTTGGTTTCAAAATCTCCTACTTATAAAAAAAAAATTTGACATTGTTTTGAAATGATATACGAAGTCATAAAACTATTTCATTATCTCATGAAGTTCAATAAGTTTATTATACTGTACTATCTTTTCTCTTTTTTTCGTTTTATCATCAACAAAGAATACAAAAGTCAAAGTAGAACTTACGAGTTGGATGATGAGAATCAAACTAAAATCTAGTAACATAATTAAATGGATAAAGGTGCTAATGACCGTTTGGATCATAGTTATAAAACTAAGCCCGAACCTTGATCTGAAAACATGATCGATTCAACGGATTACCGATTCAGCCGCGAGTTAGCCAGTTCAACGAGCAATTTTTTTCTATTTTGAACTGTTGAACTGCTGTATTATCAACTGATCAACACATTTATTACTTATCTAATCAAAATAAAAAATTAGCTTGACTAAATAATTGATTCACCGGTTTGAACGGTTGGACCACCAAATCGGGTTGAATTTTACACTATGGTTTAGTTGCCAACTACTCCTAGATATGACGGGGAAGGGGAAACAAAAAAAAAAAAAGAAAAAGGAAATCAAGAAATGAAAGTACAAGTACAGCTAGAATGTAGTGAGAATTCATGCAAAAGAGAAAAAAAATTCACTAAAAAGGAAAAAAAAAAAGGAGGGATGATTAAAATGCAAAGACGGGAAATGTATCCCCTAATCAAATGAAAACGGTTAAAGTGGTCTGGGGTCTTAAAAGAACGTTGGGTGTCGCATGAGTGTCGGATGGGCTGCCCCAATTTGCATGTCAGATTGAATTGATTGTCAGTGTCCTCGTTTGTGGTCCATCAATGATCAACTGAAAGAAGAGAAGCCCCTTCCTTCCTTATCAGACTTCGTCGTAGTGTCATCGGTCAAATCTCAAAAAATTACCCACCCCCAGTTACCCCAGTTCTGTTAATTGAATCGGCCGTATCAGACTCGCTGCATCATATTCCTGTGCCTGCCTAGTTTGGGTAAATGGTCTGAGCCAGTTTCTTTTCCTCTGACTCAAGTTTACTTTTCTTAACATACACAGTGTCGTGTTACATTACACCAGCTCTACTCGGTAAAAAAATTTGCAGGCAGGATTTGTACTAGTTTGTTTTCTCAACTCGAGTTCCTTTTTTTTTTTATCTTTATGCATCTGAGTTGGTGTTTGGATTATAGTTTTCTAGCAAAAAGAATTTTACGTTTTTCACGAGCATAAATCTCAATTATTTTTTAACTTATATATATATATATCAAAATATTACAGTATATATTATTTTTTTTATAAAAACTCCAAAGAATAATGATACATTCTTTATGCATATAGGCAAGTTTTTGGATATAAGTTGAAAAGTATTCAATTATTATAGCATATTTTATGATATGATATAATTGATATATGTTAGATAAAAAAAATGACCAAATAACGTGATAACGTGTACAGCTATAATAAAAAAATAGGTAAACCGTTCTCTATCCAGACAGGCCTAATATATTAACTCTTTATTTTTTTACAATGAGAATTTGACGATGCATCGCTCCTTGCTTATTAACCAATTTTTGGTTTTCCCAACCAACATTTAATATAAGAGGTTTTAGCTAGTATCATTTTACTTATATTTGTAATTTAGAATGTATAAATTCTACCTTAAAAACACACAATAAAGAGAAATATGGCTTTGTTTGGATAGACAGTATTATTTGAAATAATTACTGTAACATTTTATGTGATTTGATGTATGTGAGATAAAAATATAGTTGGGAATATAAAAAAGTGAATCGAAAAATGTGTTTACGATGCAAGCGAAAAATTATTTTGAAAAAATTTGCTATCCAAAAAATATATATATAATATGCTATCCAAAAAATATATATAACTTTCCATGAATTTCTTAAGGTTCCATAGAACAAAACAAAACGTATACTAGCAAAACTCTCCGAGAATTTGGTAGTTGCTTCACGTATTCGTATTCTGGTGCAAGTTTTACACTACTAAAATAGAGAGTCAAAAGCAAGTATGAGATGAGTTGTCTTGAAGAATTAAATGTATGCCTTTGGCTCAGATACGTGGAAAAACCAAATGCTTTAGAGGATCCCGAGTCGACTCAGACGAGTGAATGACGCAAGGATGCCCAGTACAACACTCAATTAGAAGGGAAGAAGGAAGGAAGGAAGGAAGGAAGGACGGACGGACAAGACGACAGAGATTTTCAGAAGACCAGACCATTAAAGGGGACCAAATGGTCTCAGCGTGAAGTCTTTATCATCAGCATCACCAACAGTGCTCCTATCAGCGACCTTGCCCAATCATCCTACGACGCGTGTAACCTAAACTGTTGTCCCATCCCTCTATGAAAAAGTCGTGGTCGGAGTTGAACGCGCTTTCTCCTTGTCCTTAGCTGTCCCAACTCCGAACACCAGAGGGCTGGTTAAAATAAGAGCAAGGAATGGGCCGTGATTGGCTTGGCTTGGCTAATGGATGGTGGCGAGTGACCGTGATGAATAATGGACCTCCGAAATAGACAATTTCCTTTTGGCTGTGGTGAAAAGGGTGCAGAAGTAGTTGGAGTCGGTTTTTGCTGTCGCTTTACTCTGCAGGCTTTTTGAGTTGCAGAAAGAAGAAGATGAAGAAGAAGAAAAAGATGGCTCTTGGCTTTGGTCCGATTAATTATCCACGTACCCACATAAGTTGGCGCCTTTGATTTTTTTTTTTTGCCTCTTTGAAAATAATTACAGATAAGAATTTTGAGTTTCAAATAAAATAATAATTATCTCAATAGTAAATAAAAAATATAAGATTCTGTTTGGATCTTGAGATTTTGGGAAAGAAATCTCAAAATATCCCTTCGATACATTTTTTATTAATCATATTTCTATCTTACATACATTATAAGTACCTTTTTTAGTTTATATATATATATATATATCACATCGCTATAATATATTTCTAATAGTTACAATTCTAAACGCAAATAAGTGGGTTGCAAATAGGATTGGCAACCATCAAATGAGCCAACAACTATTTAGTCTCTTGATCATCGCCAAGACTATAAGTTTTGGTTATGGTTGAGAGGTCGAGAGTTCAAACCTTATCTTCCATCGAATAGAGTAAGTTATACAAATATTTTTTTTGCTGAAAAAAAAACCTACCGTCAAATGAAAAGAACTATTCTGGAGTTGTTATGGCTTCAAATGTTCAACCAAATTAATCTACCAAAAAAGTGATTCTTATTTCTTCTCAAAAGTATCTTGAAATTAGAGGGGTCATGATTTTTTTTTAGGGTATCATGATGATTGTTTACACAAGCTTAAACCAAAAAAGATACAAAAGTCAATATACTCTAATTAATCCGTCTATTGCTATGTAGATCTATGTCTATATATATATACACACACATAGATATATATATATATGTGTGTGTGTGTGTGTGATAATTAAGGAGTGATTCAAATGTTTTAACGAGAGCCTATTAGGTATTATTGAAAAAATTATATCTACAACCACATCTCACTCGAAATTTAAATCTTTCTAACTAACAACTCAGATATTACACAGCATATATTGAGTCCAAATATCAAAAGATACTAATAACTGTGAGACACAGACATGAAATGTTTAGTCCATCAGCCCTAGATTTTTTACTTTTAGCTATCCAAAAGAAAAACATTCTCTGGTAATACTCAAAAAACAAAATTCTAGTGGTCAATAGACTTCTATGGACATACTAATGTGACTGCGGTCGTGATACTCGTGAAAGAAACATATTATTATTGTCATGCAAAAAAAAAAAAAACTAAAAAAAAAGACCAGTCACGTCGTCTATATATGGTGAGAAAACATACCAGTTCATTGAAAAATCTTCTAAATAATCTGTCGGGATGCAACCGTGTAAACCAATTTTCCTTGCCATTTTCATTGTAACTGTAAAAACTGTTCTTAACCCACTATTGATCACCAAAGTCTTCATAACTGAAACTCTTTTTATTACCCAATTCTACACTTTTCCTATAAATTAAAGTTTCTATATTTGGTCCAAACATCACTTCTTTAAGCTGAAAATTTGACATGAAAGGGGCCGGCCGATAACCAACCATTAGGTATGATTATGTCCAACCATATTGATTCTAGTAGAGATAAAAAAAAGAACCAAAAACTATTTCGGCAATATAATTTAGAAAATTATTATTTGCACTTCATTTTTTTTTATTATTTACATTATCACCATACTGTTTAATAAACGAAGACTATATAATTAGAATGAAAACTATATAATCAAAATGGCACTAGTAAAAACGTGATTAACAAAAATGAAAGTGCAAATAACATTTCTATCTATTGAGATTCCATACAAATTGGGCCAGCTAATTGTCATTGAACGGCCAGTATGGGGATGTACAGTGGCGTAGAACTAGTACAATAGTTAAATACCCAAAATTAGCTAGCTAGCTAGCTAGCCCTCCTTCACCTAAAGGCAAGTTCCACTCCACCAGTACTAAGCACTAGATGGTGCTGTAGGGATTTACATTTATTGTTTTTTAAGGATCAACTGTCTTTGTAGTAGTTGGCTTGAGATGTGGGGATGTCTGTATGTGATCAAAGTGATCTCCCTTTCACCAACAACTTGCAGTTTCTGAGCCCTGCATTAATGTGGCATAAAAATGGAGGGTTCAGAGCTTCTTTCCCTTTGCACCCTTCTCATATGGTAATTCTCCACGGCCGTCTAATAAAGATTTCTCATTCTGGATTTGATGCTTTTAGGAACTACGTACTGATCTAGTATGAGTTAATGGCAGTTGCCTGTCTTGACAAGTACTCCAAAGGGTACCTCAAAACACGAGTAACATTAAAATATTCTAATTATCACGTACGGCACTTGATTAAAGATTAGGTAACATTCTCTTTAATTAGCTTTGTGTATAGCATTAGTTTAGTCAAATGATTAGCATGTATAGTCGGCAGAAGTATACAGTAATGGCTTTCAAGAAACTAGAAAGAATGCGTAGATATCATCTTTCTAAACCAGTTTATTAGGTGTAACTCATTTATTTTTTTTCCCCAATTGCTAACACCAATATTAGACGGCCTATATATAAACCTTTTGACTGAAAGGCTGCTGCTATAATTTCCCAAATATCTTTAGTTTGTTCTGTGTAGCAACGTGCTTTTAAGGCGCATATATATGTATGTGTGTGTGTGAATGAACACGTAAAACTATTGTTAATTTTTATATTTAAATTATTGGTATTTGTATAAATTCACAATAAATTTTGAAAAAAAAAAAGACCTTGCTAAGGCACGAGCAAAATTCTAATTCATTAGAAAAATACTAATCACGTTAAGAACCACCGTTATCTAAGTTAATTCACATTAATTATCAGCATTGCTGTCGAAGCATATGGTCACAGTCTAATTTATTACCCTTTGAACAAGATCATCTAGCTACATTTTGTCAATTCTTCTTCCTTTCCCGCGATAGTAATGATAATTTTCTCATAGGAAATTAAGTACCGTGGTTGGAGAAACATGAATTCGGGAGTCTTTTTATGCCCTTTCTTCTTCTCCTGCTTCTCCTCGTCCGATCCTCTTACTGAAAGAAACAAGAAAAAAATCAATCTTAACTAGCTACACACCACAATCACAAAACCTGTAAATGGAGTTCGTATAAATATATTTCCAACACCATAACAAGATCAATACATAATCTCAGCCTTCATGAGGAGGAGGAGTGCCCCATTCGGCCATCCCATATTTGCAGCCTAATAACAACAATCTCTACCAAATAGTGTATGTCATATGCCTTCAATTTTAGAAGCAGCCACTCACTCAAGGACTCTAGATGCGTCAAATTGTAACTAGACAAAAGACGTGACTTTCAACATGAATTTAAACGTTGAAAGCGATCGAAACCAGGTTGAGCCTTGAAAGTGAAAGGGAATTGTAGAAGAGAAAACAACACAGCCATCCTAATTAACATCGTGGAAATTAAAATATACAACTAAGCAAACAAAAAAAAATTTTAATTACGATGTTCATTTAAAAAAAAAAAAAAAAATTTTATAGCCCGCAACGCACATTCCTTGTTGCTATATAGTAGGAGTGGTATATTCCTACATAGCTAGGCCATAAACAAATTGAAGCATGCAAATTAAACAATACACTTATTCCTAGTCTAGGACAAAGGGTTGTCTCTCGAAGCACTGCCAGCAGCATGCATGTTCCAAGGCTGTAGAAGTTGCTTTCAACCTCTTCAGGGATACAAATCATATAATTCCTTCATAAACTTGTATTCCACGAACCAACATTTGGAGGGATTCAAGTGGAAGTGACAGAAAAGATGAATGCATCATGCAATACAAATAGATGCAGCCTCAGTTTGAAATGTCTGATGCAGACTTAGTTCATGATGCTCATGCAAATACCAATACCATACTACTATCTTACACATATATATATATTTTTTTAAAAACTTCCTGCATTCTAGAATTCCAAAGGAAGCTGTGCCTGTGCATCGTCGTCGCTTTCGTGCTTTACAAATATCTCGTTTTCCTGGGCTGTTACTTTCGATCGAACAAAGGAATGCAGGAAGAAAATGACGGACTCCATGCAATGCTCAAAGGGCAAGTTGGTTAGCAGATGCCTACTACTTACTAATTACTATTATAGTATTTTGCGGATTTTTAACACAACGGATCTTCTGTCCCACACTTTGTGTCATTCTCTGTCCTACTTTTTATTATATTGCTATTTTTTCTTTATAAACATCATGTTTTAGTTCTTTTTTGTTTCCTTATGATTTAATAACTATTAATTTAGTAAAAAAATAAATACAACAACTTCAAAAAAATAATATATAATAGAAAATTAAAAAATACAGCAGAAAATGCATAAAATATCTCATTTTTTATGCATTTTGATTTTTTGAGTTTGTTAAATTTTGTGTATTTGTGTATTACTGAATTAATAGTTATTGGATCTTAAGGAAACAAAAAAGAACTAAAATATGATATTTATGAAGGAGAAATAGTAATATAATAAAAAGTGGGACAGAAGATCCGTTGCGGATTCCTAATCCGCACGTTGCTGTAAATTTTTACGTGGTATATCTCTAATAATGCTGCTGTTACGTGATGTCCGGTAAAAGGGCATTTTTGGTTTGCATCTTTTGTTGGACCAAGTAGCCCTTGTACTTAGGGGTGTGCATCGAATTCAAAATCAGTAATTCGGAAGTTTGAATTCGAAATTTTTCGAAATTTTGGTATCTGATAATTCGATCGAATTCGATTTCGAATTCACCAATTCCGAATTCGAATTCGTACCGAATTCAATTCGGAATTCGGTAAATTTCGATTTCACCGAATTCGGAAAAATTTATATATTATTATATAATATAAAATGTATTATATAATATAAATTTTATAATATAATATAAATTTTATAATATTATATTATATTATATAAATTTTATAAATTTTATATTACATGTATAAAATATATATTTATATATTAAAAACGAATTTGAAATCGATATCGGAATTTGAATTCCGATTTGAAAAACTCCATTACCGAATTCGAACCAAATTCGACATATATGAATTCGGAAAACCCGAAATCGATTCCGATTTCCGATTTATCGATTTATCGATTTCGAAAATTCCGAATTCAATTCGAATTCGGTCGATAAATCGAAATTTTTCGATTTTGCACACCCCCTACTTGTACTTGCCGATGTGAGGAGAATTACCCAAATTTTGATCACAAGTCTTTTTTTTTTGTCCTTGAAAAAAGAAAAAACTTCATTCAACAACAATGCAAGCTTATTGAACTCGCACTCCTTTTGTAGATCTTATCATGATTTTGAAAATTTCTCTGTAAAAAAATAGTTAATTCGCTTTCAGTAGTATATTTAATACGAAAAGACATTAGTAAGTACACGGATAAAGAGGGCAAAGCATTCAAAAGTAGCAAGTTTTCATGAACTGGAGAAAACATTGATTAGTATGATGCAAAAAATGGAACCAATCCTTTATTCTTCATTTACTCCGACCTTGTCAGTTAACTATGCTAAAGAAGCGATTACTGTGACGCGACAAATGCAGGGTAACAAGGGAAGAGGGAAACGAGAAAAGAAGCCGAAAATGGAGCCTGCTAATAATGGACAGACTGATCCTAAATACAGCAACCAGAAAATGTCACCACTAAGTACGGCACACGTAACCCCCGTCGAACCAAAAAATCGCCAGGACCACCTCATCGCCGTACCCAGCCGCACCTCTCAAGCGCGTTAACCTACTTCCACTTTCAACCCACTCGAGCTCCACTAAGCTTCACTCTTAACTAAAATGTTTGGATACTCATTTTTTAAAAATTTATTTATTATGACACTGTAATATCTTTTGTGATATGATGATTGCGAAATTAAAAAATAAAGTTGAAAACATAAAAATATAATTAAAAAATATATTTAGAATATAAGTAATATAATTTTTTTCAAATAATGAGATGTCCAAACACCCTCAATTTGTTTTATAGTAAAAAAAAATGAAGTCATATTATAAACACAAGGGCAAAGATGAAAAATAGATTGAACATGCGGTTTATATAAGTTGCTAGTTTTTATCAAATAAGGAGTTTTTCTCTTTTGTAAGTCATAAAAGCACTCCAAAATTAATAAAAGAATAGGTTTGTAAACTAAAGTATAATGATATTTAGTAAAAATAATTAAGATGACAAATTTGGTGTCATTCTTTTTACTAAATATGATAATAATGATATTTTTACTAAATCGGTTGGAATGGTTTGTAAAACTTTTGGATATCTCATGTTTAATGTTGAAATTTTATACTCCTATCACATCTTATACTACTTATAAAGCATGAGCACCAATTTGGTGTTAAAAAATGTCATTCTTTGTTTACAAAAACATTCTTTTTTCATGAACCACAAGTTTTGAATTTTAAGGATAAAATAGGCATTGATCATGTTAGTTAGTGCGAAGGCCCCATCCTGGACCTGTACACGTGGCAGCTCAGGGCGATCTGAGTTGGGCTTGGACTCCGGGCCCATGGGGAACCAGCCCAGGTCGCACGACGACTAGGGCTCCGTGGGGCTCCAGAGAACTATCCTGCAGAGGGCGGGGAGGAACCCCTCCGCGCGGGATTGGGAGCTATCCAGGGCAAGTCCCAAAACGTACGGAGGTCGGACTCCTCAGCAGGTATAAACAGTAACACACAACGACTGCGGACGGTAGGCTCACTAATCTCTGGGCAACCACTCTCGACTGTTTGCTTCCCGTGAACCTTACTCACCGGAAAACTAACTTGGCCGTCGGAGTGCCCTCGGGGACAACCTCGGGGCCCCTGTCAGTTCACCTTCTTGTCTTTCTTTCAGGCTTAGGACGCGCTCTTTCCGCCATCAAGCCGAGCTCATCAGGTCAGCTCGGTTCGGGGAAGTTCCGTGCTTCTTCAGTTGGCGCTGTCTGTGGGAACGAGGTACGAGTATTTGTGTTGATGGCGAGAACGCGTTCCAAGCGAACCGTGAATAACACTGATCCCGGAGCCGGTGAGGGGTCCCGGCGATTGGAGGCCGAGGCGGCCAGAGGCGCCGGGGGCTCGACCCTTTCAGGGGAACGGAGACAGCAGATCTACCAGTTTGTAACCGAGAATCTCCCCATGCTGGAAGACATAATCCGGCAGGCGAAGGCGGGGGGCGAAGCCAGTGGTGCAAAAACCTCCAAGGCAAAGGGGAAGGAGAAAGAACTACTCCCCGACCCCTCGGAGGATGAGTCACGCGATCAGCCCCCCAGAAGGAAACGGCCACGGACTCCCCCTCGCCCCCGAGCCTCGGTGGTCGGGGACAGCGAGTGGTACTCCCGCGGCCGAACCGCGGGGAGCCGTCCAAGAGACCCTTCCCCACGGAAACCTACGCGGAATGGGCTCGAGTGCTCCCCCGCCCGATCTGTCAAGAGCCGCCCGCGGGACCCACCCCAATGGCAGCCCGTCCGGGACGAGCTCGAGCAGATCCTGCGTCCGCAACTGTACGAGAACAACTACGCAGTCTCGCTCTTCACCCGAGATATAGAGGACTACCCGTTACCTCGGAGGTTTAAAATCCCGAGCATCGATCTGTACGATGGTTCGACTGACCCGGAAGACCACCTCTCGGTCTTCCTGACGCATATGCGTCTACAAACCGCCGCGGATGCACTCCGTTGCAAGACCTTCCCCACGATCCTGAAGGGTAAGGCCCGGCTCTGGTTCCAGGGCCTCGCACCGGGGTCTATCCGGAGTTTCACCTAGCCGGCCAGACAGTTCGCTGTCCAGTTCGTCTCCTCGAAGACTTACTCGAAAAACGCGGCTCACCTGATGGCCATCAAGCAGAGGCCGGACGAGTCCCTGAAGAATTTCATGACTCGCTTCAACACAGAGAGTCTGCAGATCAGCGACAAGGATGAAAAGGTGGTCATGGCTGCCTTCATGAATGGGATAAGAGTAGAGGAGCTTTACTACAAGCTTGTCAAACAGCCCCCCAAGAATCTGGGAGAGCTCTTGACCCGGGCTCACGCCGCCGCTAACGCAGAGGAGGCCGGCCGCCTGAAACCAGAGTCAGATCGGGAACTCGGGGACCGGAGAGGATGGGGAAACCCCCCTGAAACCAAGGACGATCAAGCCCGGAAGAACGTTTTCGATCGCCTCTCTAAGGATAAAACCCCCGCTCAACCGCCGCTCCTGGAAAAAGTGTATACCCCCCTGACTCGGCTAAGGGCACAGATCCTGGCTGTGATGGAGGCGGAGGGTCTCGGAGGACGGCCGCCCAAGATGGGGGCGCCCCGGAATAAAAGGAACCAGGACCGGTACTGTGCCTTCCACCGTGATGTAGGGCATGATACGGAGGGATGCTGGACCCTGCAGAAGGAGATCGAAGACCTGATCCAGCGCGGTTTCTTGGGGCGGTTTGCGCAATCAGGACGGCCGGGCCAGGAGACCGGACGTACCTACCGTGGAGAGAGGGGTGGAGAAGGCTACCGCCGCGACCGACCTGAGAAGCGTTACGCGGCTCAAGACGACTCCCCCGACCAGGGCGCCCAGAACCTGGCAGGGGTTATAAACACTATAGCCGGGGGTCCCACGGGAGGAGACAGCCATACAGCACGGAAGAACAGGCGACCCCCCCAGACGGAGATGACTCGCTGAAGCGTCTGCGCATGGACGAGGAGATCACCTTCGGACCGAGGGACGCGGTTCCCCTGGCAGCCGGGAATCATGAGGCTATCGTAATAGACGTCGTCACCAATAATTACCGGGTGAAAAAAGTGTACGTCGATCAGGGAAGTGCAGTGGACATCCCGTTCTACAGGGTGTTCAAGGAGCTCGGCCTGGAGGACGGGCAGCTAACCCCTGTTCGGACACCTCTGGTCGGCTTTACGGGATCGCCCATCAATCCGGAGGGAAGGATTACCCTGATGGTCACGGTAGGCCAGACACCCAGATGCCGGACCATCCCTGTCAACTTCGTGGTGGTCAAACAGCCATCCCCTTACAACATATTCCTAGGTCGGCCCGCTTTGAATGCCCTCCGGGCGATTCCCCTCAACGCTCCACCTCAGCATCAAATTCCCCATCTCGGAGGGAGTGGCCGAGGTACATGGAGATCCGGAGGTGGCCCGAGCTTGTTACCTCGCCATGCTCCGGGGACATGAGAAGGTGGTCGCTCAGGCGACCAGCTTGGAACCGTACATCCCAGGGGAGGAGGATCGACAGCTGGGCACTCAAGACGAGATCGAGGAGTTCCCATTGAGGGAGGACAGGCCTGACCGGATAATCCGCATCGGTGCGTCGCTACCGCCCAGAGAGAAGGATGACTTGAAGGCCCTCCTAAAGGAGTACGCCCAAGTTTTCGCTTGGACAGTAGAGGACATGCCCGGGATTTCAACTGACCTGGCCGTCCGCCACCTCAACATAGACCCCCGCTTTATGCCGGTGAAGCAGAATAAGAGAAACTTCGCCCCAGAGAGAAATGAGGTGATCAGGAATGAGGTCGGTAAGTTGCTGGAGTCCAAAATCATCATGGAAGTCTACTACCCGACCTGGCTAGCCAACCCTGTCCTGGTAAAGAAGGAGGACCAGTCCTGGAGGATGTGCGTGGACTTTACAGATCTCAATAAAACCTGCCCGAAGGACTGCTTCCCCCTACCAACGATCGACAGGTTAGTAGATGCTACTGTTGGTTTTGACGTTTTGTGTTTCCTGGATGCTTTCAAGGGATACCACCAGATAGAGATGGCTGAGGAGGATCGGGAGAAAACCTCGTTCATCACCGAGGAAGGGACCTACTGCTACCGGACGATGCCGTTCGGGCTGAAGAACGCTGGATCTACTTACCAGCGTTTGGTCAATAAATTGTTCCAGAACCAGATTGGCAGGAACATGGAGGTTTACGTGGACGACATGATCGTCAAGAGCCGAGCAGGACCCCAACTCGTCCCCGACCAGAGGGAGATCTTGAACATCCTCTGGGAAAGCCGGATGCGGTTGAACCCGAAGAAGTGCACCTTCGGAGTTAGGTCGGGCCGGTTCCTCGGTTTCATGGACTCCCGAGAAGGTATCCGGGCCAACCCCGAAAAACTCCAGGCCATCATGAACATGGCTCCTCCACGGAATGTGAGGGAGGTCCAGCGACTCACGGGAAGGATGGCCGCCCTGAATAAGTTCCTCTCACGGTCCGCGGTGAGGGGGCTTCCCTTCTTCCGAGTCCTGAAGGCGCCTAAGGATTTCCAGTGGATCGAGGAATGCGAGAAGGCCTTTACTGACCTAAAGGCGTATTTGGTCGAGCTACCCACCCTGACCGCCCCGCAACAGGGAGAAACCTTGTTCCTGTACTTGTCCGTCTGCAATGAGGCCGTTAGCGCGGTTTTTGTGCGGGAAGACAGGGGGGCTCAGAGGCCAATATATTACGTTAGCCGCGCTTTGCAAGGTCCGGAAACGCGGTACACGCCGGCCGAGAAACTGGTCCTCGTCCTGGTGCATGCTGCCAGAAAACTCTGACCTTAGTTCCAGGCCCACAGTATCGTCGTCATGACCGGCCAGCCCCTGCGGCAGATACTCACAAAGCCCGAAGTCTCGGGCAGGATGACCAAGTGGGCCGTCGAGCTGGCCGAGCATGACATTGGCTACCAGCCTCGAACAGCTATCAAGGCTCAGGCCCTGGCGGACTTCCTCGCTGAAGGAGCCAGCCTGTCCACAACTGAGCCTAACTCCCTGCCCGAGGAGGCCGAGCCAGAAGAGTCTTGGGTACTATTCGTGGACGAGGCTTCGAGCAAGGAGGGAAGCGGGGCAGGTCTGCTGCTCATCTCGCCAACTGGGGAAGAGCTGACTTATGCCCTCCGGTTTGACTTCCGCGCGTCTAACAATGAGGCTGAGTATGATGCCCTTTTGACAGGGTTGCGGATAGCCCACCAGATGGGTATTACCGCGATCAAAGTCCGGAGCGACTCTCAGCTCGTTGTCCTCCAAGTTCGCGGGGAATACGAGGCCAAGGAGGAGGTCATGAAGAAGTATCTGGCCAAGGTGCAGGAGGCGACAGCTCTGTTTGATACATTTGAAATCGAGCGGGTGCCGAGATCGCAAAACAAGCGTGCAGACGCCCTGTCAAAGCTGGCATCCTCCTCGTTTGCGCACCTGAACAAGGAAGTTCTGGTGGAGGTTGTAAAGCAGAAAAGTATAGACCAGGTCCAGGTCATGGCTATAGACAACTCGGCCATCTGGATGACCCCTCTCGTAAACTTCCTCCGCTCGGGTGCCCTCCCCGAGGACAAAATCGAGGCCCGCCGGATCCGACTCAGAGCTACCAAGTACGCCTACGCCGGGGGAACCCTCTACAGGAGATCATACCTATCCCCCTGGCTAAAGTGCGTGACTCCCGAGGAGGGTGACTACGTCCTTCGCGAAATCCACGAAGGGATATGTGCGGCACATGTGGGGTCCCGGGTATTGGCCAAAAAGTGCCTTCTCTTGGGCTACTATTGGCCCTCCGTCTTTCGAGATGCCGCAGAACTGGTTCAGAAGTGCCGAGCTTGCCAGGTGCACGCCCCGCTGCGCCACCAGCCCACCCGGGAAATGGTCCCTATCCACAGTCCTTGGTCTTTCGCCCAGTGGGGGATAGACCTCCTGGGTCCCTTCCCCCGAGCTCCGGGCAGGTACGAATACCTCGTGGTAGCCATCGACTACTTCACGAAATGGATGGAGGCTGAACCCCTGGCCACTATCTCCGGGAAAGCAATACAGAAGTTCTTCTGGAAAAACATAGTCTGCCGCTTTGGAATCCCGCATGTCCTGATATCCGATAACGGGCGACAGTTTGCTGAAAATCCCTTCAAAAGCTGGTGCACCGAGATAGGAATTAACCAGCATTTCACCTCGGTTGGACACCCCCAGGCCAACGGTCAGGTGAAAAATGTTAACCGAACCATCCTGCAGGGGGTAAAGACTAGACTGGAGCTAGCCCAGTCTAACTGGTTGGATGAACTTCCTAGTGTCCTCTGGGCTTACAGCACTACGCCCAGGACGGCAACCCACGAAACCCCGTTCTCTCTGACTTACGGAGTAGAGGCGGTGGTACCCGCGGAGATTGGTTTTCTCTCGCCCCGGACACAGAATTTCGTTGTGACAACCAACGAGGAAGAGCTGAGGTACAACTTGGACACGCTGGAGGCTAAGCGTGAAGAAGCGGCGGTACGAATGGCTAAGTACAAAAGTCAGCTCGCCCGCTATCATAACGCCAAAGTGAGGACCATACAGTACCAGCCAGGGGACCTTGTCCTAAGGAAGAACTCGGTCAGTCGGGCACATGGCTCCAACAAGCTTGATCCAAATTGGGAAGGGCCGTACAAGGTTTTAGAGGCAAGCCGAACTGGGTACTGCAAACTCGCCAAAATGGATGGATCAGAGGCACCCCGCACTTGGCACTTCTCCAATCTGCGACTGTTTGTAGCATAGGTTAGACCAGGATTTTCGGTTGTCTGATTCTTTGGAATTCGAATTTCAGTTTCATCATTCAATAAAGGCTTGACTTTCAAGTTTCCATTTCATTTGTACTTGTTTGTCTTTGGAGTTTTAATCTTACACTAGCACACTTAGCGTTCCCTCACTAAATGTCCTAGTGGGGGGCTAGGGGTTAGTAATGGATTCGGGAGTGTTCGACCCCAGGAGGTCGGCACGACTGAAAAGCTTTGAAGGATTCTGAAAATTCAACGCTCGACCCTAGGAGGTCGGTGGGCGCCATTGCCATTGCGAGGTGAGATGCTCGACCCCGAGAGGTCGGCACTGATTAAGGCTTCCAGGTGGACGCTCGACCCCAAGAGGTCGACAAGGGTTAAAGTTGGGGAGTCTGAGAGCACGACGCTCGGCCACGAGAGATCGGCATGGAGCGGACTATTTTTGGTCTGATGGGATTCAAGATTCGACGCTCGACCCAGGAGGTCGGCACGAACACCAGGAGGCTTGACGCTCGACCCAGGAGGTCGGCAGAAAAAACTCTTAAGGATTTGGTGCTCAGCCCCGAGAGGCTGGCACGTTGCCCTGGTAGGACGGCGTGGTGCTCGACCCGGGAGGTCGGCACAGGGTTTTGACAACCTGGTTCCCTCTAATGATTTAGTTGTTAGATTAACGGGGATATGCGTTGGGTGCTCGACCCAAGAGGTCGGCACCCGGCTTTGGCTGTTGCAGGGGGGTGCAGGAAGAAATTGCAAGGAAATCTCCTTCGAATTTCGTATATGCATTCAAAGCCTATCTATTACAAAACTTCCAGCCTATCTATTACAAAACCTACCGAGCTACACAAGGAAAGGGTGACCTAGCTACGCCTTCGTCTTGCTGGCGACCTGCTTGGAGGTGGGAGTTGAAGGTACACTTTAAGCATGTAGAGAGGTAGGGTGGAGAAGGCTGTCAGAAAGGATCTGGGGGGGCCTTTCCGTTTCAGATGGACCATCAAGAGCATTTTCAACTGGAGCGTAGTCACATCCTTATAAGGAAGATGGACCTTCAAGAGCATTTTCAACTGGAGCATGGTCACGTCCTTATAAGGGGACGGAAAGGGTTTCTGGAGTGGCCGCTACCTTAGGCCACAGGCTCCTTCCCGGAAGCCCGGCCAGGAGTCTCCTCCTCCTCCAGGGGGAGCTCCGCCAGCTCGGCCCCCACATCGCTCCTTCCCACCAGATCCTTCAGGGATTGTCCCTTGCGGTACCCATCGAAGAGCCAGTCCAGCTTCTCCTCGACCGCAGGATTGTAATCCTTGAAATCCGCCAAATTGAAATCGGGTGGGTCGAGGCCCTTCACCTTGTCTAGGGTCCGCGTGGCGCCGATCTGGAAGATGGGCTGGTTGAGGCAGGCCACGTCCTCGGCGAACTGATCGGAGGAGATGAAGTCCCGGACAGCCTTCTTGCGCTCCCGGCTGAAGGTGCCGGAGAGCTCAATGGCGTGCTCCTCCTTCAGTTTCGCCACGCCCTTCTTCTCTTGGTCCAGCTCGGACCGGGTGGAGGCGAGCTGGACCTGGGAGTCCTCCAGCCCCTTTTCAGCCTGGCCCAGCTTGGCCTTAAGGGAGTCTACCTCCTTAAGGGCCTGGGCCAGCTTCTGCTCTGCCTCCCGATTCTTCTTTTTCATCTTCTCCAGGTCGGGAGACAGCTCGGAGAAGCGGGTCACCAGGGCAGCACCGGCGGCGTTGGCCTGAAGAAATGAAAGTAAGAGTTAGCACACTACCAACCCCATTCAGAGAAAAAGCAGGGGCCCAAGGGACCTAAGGCGGGAGGCTTACTTGGGTCTGGGCGGTGTAGTACATGTCCTGGAGCTCGGACGGGCTGGCCAGCTCCATCCACTTCTTCTCGCGTGGAAGGACTGAGCCCGTGACCAGCTCGCGAGCCACCTCGGGGAACTGAACTCGGTCATTAACGGAGAGCTCCCAGGACGGGCAGAAACGCCGAGGATCGTGCATTGTGGGGGCCTGCCCCGGCTTCGTGGGGGCCACGTGGCAGAAGTGCCACAAGCTCAGGGGGCGCTCTCCTGGGCGTGCTCCTCCGCGGAGCCGACCCCCAGGTGAACAGGGCCCCCAGACGTCAGCTGGAGAGGGCGCTGTGCTGGGCCCTGCGTAGGTTTCTTCCCAGGCTGGGAAGGCTCGTCATCTCTCCCCCTCTTCTGCCCCGTGGCCTTCTTTTTGCTGGGGGCCTGCTTGGAGGGGGACTGAGCTTGAGAGGCCTCCTTCTGGGGGGCCGAGCTGCCCCCAGGAGTCGCAGAGGCCTCAGGGGCCTTCTTCGCCGCCTCCGGCTGTGTGGTGGAGGCGACCTCCTCGGTTGGCGCGCCCAACAGCCTGGAGAGCCTCTTCTCTGCAGAGAACACCGCCGGATTAGTGCTACAAGTCAGAGAAATACGGGGGAAAAGGCAACAGATAACAAGGGAACAGGAGCAGTATTACAGGTATCTCGGTCGGCGGGGGGGAACTCCACCCCTCCGGGAAACCCGGACAGCCTCCCCAACAGCCCGGCTGCGGAAATCTGCTCAGTGGAGAACTTGGCTGCGTACAGCTTCGTCGCAGAGCCCAGCAGCTGGCCGAAGGTCTCTGGGTCCAGGTCCTCTGGATAGGGGTCATCCCCGACCCCCCAACCTTCCACGCGTTGGGGGGAAAGTGGGTGTTTCTAAAGAAAAAGAAGTCCCCATTCCAATTATTCACGGAAGAGGGGACCCCGTAGAGGAGATCCTGGGCACCCTTCCCGCCGCGGTTGTTGGCGGAGCGGCGGCAGATATAGTACCACCCAGGAAGAGAAGCTTTGAGGGCGAAGGTAGCACGGAAGAGAGAGAGAGAATAGGGGATGGAACAGATCTGTCAGTAGATCAAGAATCCGAAGATGACCCTGATCGAGTTAGGGTGGACCTGGGTGATCCTGAGCCCCCAGTAGCTCAGGATCTCGGCCAGGGCTGGAGGAATGGGGAGTCGGAGCCCCTCGACCAGTTGCTCTTTGTAGACGGCTACAAAGCCTGGGGGAGGAAGGCAAGCCCGGTCGGTGGGCCCGGCAGCTCGCGGCTCGAAGGCCGGAGGAATAGAGAATTACGCGGCCAGCTCGGCCACTGCCCCGGGCGAGATGGTGGTCTCCTCCCGGTCGGGGTGACCGTAGTTGAACTCAGGATCATCACCCTGCTCGGCAGCAGGAGTCCCCTCGGAGGAGTCCCTGTCCTCCCCCTCTCCCTCCTGGGCTCCGCCAGGGGAGTTATGTGGGGACTTGGGGGAGGGGACAGAAGTGGCTTGGTGCTCGATGAAGGCATCGAGCTCGACTGCCTCCTCCAGGAGTCGGGCAGAAGGAGGATGGGCAGACGGAGAGCTCATGACGTCAATGGGCTCAAGCAAGTCAGAAATGGAAAAATTGGGATTGGAAGCAGAATATGAAGAAGGAGAAGGAGATGGTGAAGAGGAAGATGAAGGTGAAGACGAGGACGAAGAGGAAATGAAGATTCTGGTGGCTATACGATGGACCGGAGTTTGGGATGCGGTGGAAGTGACGTCGGAGTGAACCGACATAAAATGCAGGGGGTGGCAAAAGGAGGAAAGGGAATGCGAAAGAAGAGGGGAAAGGACTTACTGGTGATCGGAGTGAAGAAAGGGATGGAGAAGTCGCCGGAACCTGGGCGCTGGAAGCCGGAAGCCGGAAGTCTTGTTGCCGGAAATTGAAAAGTGCACGAAGGAAGCAAAAAATGGCAAATAGAGTTAGAGAAAGTCTGGGAATGCCTATTTATAGGGTGCCAAATGGGGGGGAAACGGTTGCTTGAATTTGAACCGTCCCATGTGAACACATCTAATAGCGGTACGGAGACCGAGGGGACGCGACAACCGAAAGGACGCGGACGCCACTTCCCAATGTCAGCACTGCACCGGAGGTGACCGCGGCAGAGCAGTGCGATGATGGGCTCCCACGTGGCAAGGGAGTAGATCAGGTCTGCCTGGGAGCCTGACCTAATCTAGGGGGCTAGTGCGGAGGCCCCATCCTGGGCCTGTACACGTGGCAGCCCAGGGCGATCTGAGTTGGGCTTGGACTCCGGGCCCATGGGGAACCAGCCCAGGTCGCACGACGGCTAGGGCTCCGTGGGGCTCCAGAGAACTATCCCGCAGAGGGC